>NC_044362.1:27524155-27601455 GCF_007364275.1 Archocentrus centrarchus | reverse complement strand
AAGGACACGTCCGCTAATACCGTCTGGTCCAGCCGCTTTCCTGGTGTTTACACGTCTAAACGCCCTCCTCACGTCGCGCTCCGTCACAGTGAGTGTCTCCGCCCCTCCGGCCGGGAGCGCAGCGGGCTGTCGGCTTCCCGACTCAAAGCGCGCAAAGAAGATGTTGAGTTCATCAGCCAGAGAAGCGTCGGCACTCACCGGGTGTGTGTGTGGTGCTTTGTAGTCCGTGATGGTGCGTAGTCCCTGCCACAGTCCCCTGGGGTCAGACTGTTGTAGTTGCTGTTCCAGTCTGCGGCCGTAGCGATGTTTAGCCTCTTTCACCGCTCTGCGGACGTTGTATGATGCAACCTTGTAGTCCTCCATGTTCCCAGAGGCGAGGCCGGAGTTGTAGGCAACGGTGCGGGACCTCAGGGCGTCGCGGACAGATTTATCCACCCACGGCTTCTGGTTGGGAAAAGTCCTGATGGTCCTCCTAAGTGAAGTGTCTTCAACAACTTTCCCAATAAATCCCACAACAGTTTCCGTAAACTCCTCGATGTCTCCGCCCGCGCACTGCGAAACATGTCCCAGTCGGTTGAATCCAACGCACCCTGCAGTGCGGCCTCTGTTTGATCAGACCACCGTGTCACTTCTCTCACAGCAGGGGGTTCCTGCCTGAGCCGTTGTTTGTATTTCGGCATGAGAAGCACAGAGGTGTGGTCAGACTTCCCAAAAGGCGGAAGAGGCTTTGCTTTGTAGCCATCTTTGAATGGAGAATAGCAGTGGTCTAGGGTCCTCTCTCCTCTGGTGGGGCAGTCGATGTGTTGAATCAATTCCGGTATCAGCTTTTTCAAGTTTGCACTGTTAAAGTCCCCGGCTACGATGAGAGCCGCATCACGCTGGTTAGCCTGATAGGTGGAAATAGCCTCATGTAGCTCGGATAGTGCAGTGTTTTTGTCCGCCTGAGGTGGAATATAGACGGCGCTGAAGATGACCGAAGTGAACTCGCGGGGCAGGTAGTGGGGACGGCATTTCAGGGTTAGGAGCTCCAGGTTAGGTGAACATGATTGTTTCAGAAGGACAACATTCCTACTGTCAGTGGCGGTTTCTGATATGGGCGACATGGGCAGCCGCCCAGGGCGGCATTTCATCTAGGGCGGCATGACCGCCCCCTCCCCCCAACGCATTGCGATCGCCGCAGCAGCGCCTACCGCACTGCTCCACTTGTGGGGTAATGGGCGCCCTCTGCTTGCTGTGTATTGCATGTAGCTTTCTGCCATGGTCTGACAGGTTGTAACAGAAGGAAAGGGGCAGGCGGGGGATTCTCTCTCTGTCTCGCTGTCACTGCTTCACTCGATCGTCACACACACACAGCGCTGCCCCGCCACCTTCTCCTCTCAGCCTGGGGTGCGAGTCAGTGAAGCAGTGATGGCGTGAGAGTGAGACAGTCAGCCGGGTTCATTCATTCATGCCTTTACAGTTTGGGCCTGGTTACAGCCAACATTAACCGCTGAATTATAAATAAAGGCGACTTTTGCTGGCAATCTCTCGCCAAACCTTTGATCCTCACTGACACTGCCATATCAAGATTAACACGAAGTGTATGTCCTAATATCGAAAAGTTTTGCGAGATCTCGCAAAAGTAACTCGGGATCTCGCAAAACTTTTGCGAGATATGCATATGCAGATATTTTTTTTTGTCCTCCCATGTTTTTTTTTCCCCCATGTTCCACAGAATGAATCTGTGCATCTAATAAAATTAGATGCACACAAATGATAGAGCACAAAGTCCATTTCATTTATAATACTGTAAATATGGTCATTAATTCACAGTATTTGTGTGAACCCGAATCCTGATAAAAAAAATAACACAAATATGAATCTAGACAAATGTTCGGACACACAGCAGTCGCTCATTACCCCCCAAGTGTAGTAGTGCCGCGATCGCTATTGTGGGGGGGGGCGCCGGCGGGGATGCTCGCCCAGGGCGCCAAACAGGCTAGGACCGCCACTGCCTACTGTCACACCAGTTGTTATTAATCATTAGGCACACACCTCCTCCTCTTGATTTTCCAGACTCACTCGTTCTGTCCGTGCGATGAACACTGAAGAACTCCGACGGCTGTACGGCGTGGTCCGGTATGAGGGGAGTCAGCCATGTCTCCGTGAGACAGATGATGTTGCAGTCCCTTACGTCCCTCTGAAACTGTATCCTGGCCCTGAGTTCGTCCAGCTTGTTATCCAGTGACTGGACATTAGCCAACAGGATGCTCGGCAGTGGCGTTTGGTGCGCTCTGCGCCTCAGCCTCTCTCTTACGCCGGCTCTTTTCCCTCGAGGCCTTGTCCGTGACCTGGGTCCTTTGTTTGAGCTGGCCCACTGGAAACGCTGGATCTCCCGAGGCCAAGTCGGGTCGGGAGAAAAAGGTGTCAGAATACAGCCAGAGTGCTGTATTCTGATATTAAAAAGAGTCTGTCTGTCATACGTGATATGACACAGAGCAGGCGGAGTTATAAAGTCCAAAATTAGAGCTAAACCTAATATATACAAACAAAGCGTAGGAGCAGGTACGACGGCTGCTGACCTCACCAGCGCCATCTTGGATCGCCATAGTGAATAAGTCATCAATAATAATGCCTCATTCTATCAGAATAGTGCAGAAGAAGAGATTAGTTATCAATTTTGGGTCTGATTCAGCTCATTTGCCCTCTCACCTCCCTCATATTGTTCTGCTAGAGTTTGGACTCCAGCTTCCTCTTATCTGCCTCAGCTTCTCTTTCAGCTCATGTTGTACTTTCCTCACCTCCTTCGGGTCCCTAACCTTGAAGGCCTCTTTCTTCTTGTTGAGTAGAGTCTTCATATCCCTGGTTATCAATGGTTTATTGTTGAGTTGGCAGTGTCTAGTGTTGGCTGGAAGGGTGGTGTGCTCATAGAATCTGATGTGTTCTGTGATGCAGTCTATCATGATGGTGATGTCCTCCCCATGTGGCATATAGGGCACATCCCAGGCTGTAGACTCAAAGCAGTCCTGCAGAGCCAGTTCAGCCTATAGGCTGCAGGCTGCCTCTTCACCACATACATAGGAGTCAGCAGGGCCAGATTATGGTCTGACATGCCCACAATGTGAAGGGCAGTATATGCATCTGTTGTATTTGCATACAAAAGGTGGGGCAGTCTATGTCCTGTATAAGATGGGTAAACCAGAGTCCAGGTTGCTGTAGTTGAGATCCCCAGTTATTATAAAAACACAGAGGGATACTTTATCTGGACTCTGGACAGACTAGATCAGGCAGTTACCCAAAGAAATACCCTTAAAACAGAGAAAATAAAGCAAGCGAGCTGATAAAAAAAAAGTAACAAAACAATAAACATTCGCTGCTGCAACCAGCTGCTACTGTTGAAAAGACCCTAGCCTAGAATAAAATTTAATAGAATTACCTAAAAATTAACAGCAAAATAGTTAATTTTACATCAATTTACAACTGAAATGAATACAAGTTGATTCTTGCTTCTTTGTTTTGTTTTGTTTTGTTTTTTCTTTTGGCTTTTAGCTCATCCTGCCATGAAGATTACATGTACGTGAAATGATTCTGACATCAGGTGTTTGTTATTTTGTTCTTTTAGGGCTCCAACATGTGTTTGTGCTGCATGGAAAAGACTTACACCTGGATGTAGAGAAACCTGTTGTACTTGACGAAACAACAGATTTATTCTGGAGATTTAATACCAAAAACAATATTGTTAAAATCACTCCTGAAAGAAAGACAGTTCTCATTAACATCTATAAAGGAAGGGTTGAGTTTGGACAAAATTACTCTCTGTTATTAAAGAATGTACAACACAGTGACAGTGGAGATTATACTGCAGTCACAGTTGGGGGACAAGAGCAAAGGGTAGCTGAGTACAAGGTCACAGTCCAAGGTAGGTTTCTCTTTTCGTGTTCATTTTAAAATGCTGACACGACACAGACCTGTTTTAAATCCATTCACACCTGTTGTTATTCCCCAGATCCAGTGTCTCCAGTTAATCTGACAGTGACCAACAGCTCAGACTCCTGTAACATCACTGTGACCTGCAGCACAGTGGACTTAAAGATCAGCAGAACTTTTAGATGTGATGCCCAAAACTGCTCTCAGGTGGAAGAAAAGAGTCTGAACACCACAAAAACCTTTTCCTCTCTGATTGTTTACCTGCAGCAAGACACCATCGTTTGTAACCATAGCAACCAAGTGAGCTGGAAACACAGCAAGGTGACCAAACTGCAGTGTGAGCCAAAGCCAGGTAAGATTAAAAGCCATAATAATATAGAATGAAAAACTGAAATAATAATAAAAATGGCAGCACGGTGGCGTAGTGGTTAGCACTGCTGCCTCACAGTTAGAATACCATCTGGAAGGCCTGGGTTCGATTCCACTTTGGCCCAGGCGTCTCCCTCTCTCTGTGTGGAGTTTGCATGTTCTCCCCGTGCTTGCGTGGGTTTCCTCCGGGTACTCCGGTTTCCTCCCACATTCCAAAGACATGCACTTACTGGGGTTAGGTTCATTGGCTACTCTAAATTGCCCATAGGTGTGAATGAGAGCATGAATGTGAGTGTGAAAGGTCGTCTGTCCCTCTGTGTTGGCCCTGCAACAGGCTGGCGACCTGTTCAGGGTGTACCCTGCCTCTTGCCCTATGACAGCTGGGATAGGCTCCAGCCCCCCCGCGACCCTTAACAGGATGTGCGGAAGCGAATGGATGGATGGATGTTTTAAAATTTCCTATTAAGTGCAGTCTTTGAAACATTCCTATATTGCCTGCATTTTGAAAAACAGAGTTTATCCACAAAGTAGACAAAGTGCAGTAGACTTTCTCTTAGTGAAATTAGTGGTTCATAACTTTGGCTCTGGTGTTCTTCAGTGTCACAGTTTGGATCTGCTGTCTCCATGCTGTGATGAAGTCGCCTGTTTTTCTGTGTTGCAGCTTCAGATGGTGTTTCCCTCTGCGTGGTGAAGACAGTCGTCTTCTGTGTCGGTCTGATCATCATGGTGTTTGCTGTCATCAGTGTGCACGTCATGGAGAAGATTAAGAAGAAAGAATAAAGTTCCCTGCTAACCAACTGTACATAAAGCTCGTTCTTATCTAGAAAAATATGAAGTTAAAGAAATTGTTTGTTTTTTTCTCACTTGCAGCACCTTTGGTTAAAAATAGGTCCTTGTTGTTTGTTCTATTATAAAACAGAAATTCTGCATTTGAAATGTAACGATGCAGCCAAATCCAGCAACATGCAGTAGGTTCAAAGAAAGCAAGATTTTTATTTTGTTTTAATTTTTACTTCTGAAAACGTCTTTGAAAATGTTTTACATGGACTGAAATCCATGCAGAGCTTCAGAGATGTTTATTTTGGTGCGTAACTGAATGTAAACGGAAACTTTGTATCTTCACAATAAAACTCCACACAACGAAACATAAATGCTATTTTTCTCATGATTATCTATTAGTTAAACCCAATATTAACTGTGGTCATTTTGTAAATATAAGATTTGTTTGTCATTAACATTTTTATGAAGGATTTGTTCCTCAGAACCACAACAAAAACAGTATTTATGGGTTTTATTTCAGAAAGGTTCACCAAGCTCCACCAAATTATGTGTGTTTCTTAAACTTGACCAGAAGAGGGCGGTGTGTTAATGTGGAGCTGTGCTGCCCACCTGTCTGCCCTTATTACCAATGGATTGAAATCAGCATGTTAAACGTGTAAAGTCTTGTGAAAATAGGAAAAAATACGTCATTTTTTTTGTATTGCAAACGCTTAAGCACAAATGAAAGCATATTGTGAAAATTTGTTTGTATCTGTTAAACATAAAAATTTGTCAGGTGAAGCCTTAAACTTCAATCAGTTAGTTTCTCACATCTTATAAAAGCATGATGTGTTCTTCAGTAATTTACAGGTGAACATCATTTGTGATGAGGAGTCTCCTCAAATGAAAACTTAGCAGAGACAGCAGCGTGCCCACTGAAGAGGTGGAGGAGGAAGTAAATTTGTTATATCATGCAAAACTCAATTACAAATCCAGAGCCCTGACATGTTGAGTTGCAGTAATATTAGCAATAAACTACCCACATAATAAAACTGGTCTGGCCTGTATCTGTCCCACGTTCCACAAAGAATTACGGCCCTTTGGTGGCCCACATCTGGTTTGTCAGAGGTGACCCACACATGGGCCAGTGTGAGGCCAGTTGCAGGCACATTGTTGGCCCTGTGCCGGCCCAGTACAGTTTCAGTACTGGCACAAGATGCCTAATGTATACCTTCATCAAGCCATGTAATAACTACATGTGTCATATTTGGCCCGGATAAAAAAATGCCTTGACAACGGTGATTAGACTCTGATGACCATCATAGCAGAACAGAATCCCAGCAGTGATAGGATTGAGGACAGGAGCCTCAGAGTGTAGATGCTGGTGGTGGTGAAGATGAAAATGGAGGCTCTGAGAGACCAGAGCGAGGCAGGGATGGGAAGGAGGCGGGTTGCATGAGTCATCAAGACAACGTGAGAGAAGAGCTCAGAGAAGGAAAATGAGTGGAAAACAGCAATGATGTCCTCACTGAGTTTGACAGCGTGGGAAAGTGGAAGTGATGTAAAGAGCAGACTAGCAGCCAAATATCCAGAAAAACAAGCAGATGAGTTATTACAGATCTTCCTTATTGAACTTATGCATAAGCTTCATTAACATAAAAGCACGAACACTGTACACTGGACTGTTGTGGCTCCATAATGTACAGTAGTGGGTTATACATTTGCCTAACAAGCAAAAACTCCCTGGTTCAATCCTGTGAGAAGAGAGAAATCCTTTTGGGGTTGCATCAGTGAGGGTGTCCAGCTTTAATCTGCTAATCAAACATGCTCAGCTACCTGCTGCAGTGACCCCGTTGTGTGTAGCCATCAGCAAAAAGAAGGTTCTCAGTATAGTGCATACGTTTACTGTGAATGTAAGCACTATACTATGATGTTGCTGCTATCCAGTGCAGAGTGCAGAGATTGTGAAGGCTCAGCTTATGTTTGAGCTCAGAGCAAACTCACTGAAAACTCAGCAATTAGGAGCTGAGCTCACAGCTCGAGGTTTCTGTTTACTGGTGTCATTTCTGCTTCTCTGGACAAAAACGCACAAACTAAACCATGTGTGAAATGTGATGTCAGCATTTCACATAATTTATCATGCAGCATCTCACATTTAGTTTCTGAACTACAGTAATAACCTTACAGTAATAAACGTTTGTCAGTGTCCTTTGGTTGTCACGAGTTATCACAGGGATGTAATCACCATATTATGATACACTGCCTGTACTGTTTCATACAGCATCATATACATCTAACATGCAGGCCAGATATGATTTGCATTTCTTTTAACTTCATATCTTTAAGAGGAAGTTAAGTCAAGCAGAGACTTCCTGGCTGCACAAAGGTGGGTTAAGAGACACCCACACATCTGTCTGCCCGGCCTTTAACTTTGTGCTTATGGCAAATTTTAAAAAGTTGTTGCAAGAGTGCAGTACAAACACTTGGTGCTCCTCCAACAGTTAATAGTGTGTATGATTTGACTTGGCATTATTACCACAATTTCACAAACATATATCTGTGCCCACAGACTTTTGCTGATCACAGTACTGTGTACAAATAGTACTGCGGATCCACCATATGACTGTATAACCTTTGTAATGAAATGGGTTACAAATGGGAGCCCAGGGCTGATGCACTTCTTGTTTACTCTGCTCTTTTGTGTGCTGGCTGTTGTTTCATTTATATCTGAAATCTTTTGAAATTTGGCAAAAATAGATTTGTAGAATGCTCTACAAAATATTGAATAGAATAGAATAGAATGCCTTTATTGTCATTATACAGGATGTACAATGAGATTGGAGGGCCACTCCTGTTCAGTGCCATGTAACAGAAAATCAAACTCTGTAAAATGAAAATAAAAATATTATAAAAATATTATAATCTAGTATAATCAATATGATCAAGAGATATACAGAAAATAAACAATGTGTAAAATATACAAAAAATAGAATGTATAAAAATATATACATACATACCTACATTGGTGCATCTGTACATTGTAAGAAAGTAAATATGTGTATACATATAATAATGAAGATGATGAATATTGCACTTGGTGAATGAATATTGCACTAGTGAATGAATACTGGATATTACACAATATAGGAATGTTAGATATTGTTCAGTATGAATAATATAATATTGCACAGAGATGTGGGTGTTGCACAGTTACAGTAGGTGAGTGTGTGAGTTCAGGGTGGTGATTGCTCTGGCGAAGAAACTGTTCCTGAGTCTGTTTGTTCTGGCTTTGATGCACCTGTAGCGCCTGCCAGAGGGCAGCAGGTCAAACAGGTCAAAGCCAGGGTGTGAGCTGTCCTTGACGATGTTCAATTCAATTCAATTCAATTCAATTTTATTTATATAGCGCCAAATCACAACAAACTGTCGCCTCAAGGCGCTTTGTATTGTGAGTAAAGACCCTACAATAATACAGAGAAAACCCAACAGTCAAAACGACCCCCTATGAGCAAGCACTTGGCGACAGTGGAAAGGAAAAACTCCCTTTTAACAGGAAGAAACCTCCAGCAGAACCTGGACAGTATTCAGTGTGCAAAGATCTATATATATATGATCTATATATATATGTGTATATATATACAATTTTTTAATTTTACATTTTTTAATTTTTTTATGAATTTTTGAAATATTAAAAATAAACAGTGCATTCATGTTTAATTTCAGTGACAAATTTATTGGCTAAATTGTTTGAAATTTGTTACAAGTACTCATTGGGCAACTGTATATAAAATGCTGCAGATAAAAATCTGATTCTTGATCTTTTATCTTTTTCTTACAAATTTTCAAAAATTTGTAAACAATCAACTCAATGATGACTGAAATACAGCCAAATTAGTTTCCAATCCAATATATCACATATTGTACAAATAAAACATTTGGCAGTGGTGCTCTGCAGGCCAGCAGGGCTCTTTTTGTTCACTTCTTTATTACATCTTTTTTCCTGCTCAATCAACAATCAACTAGTGAATCACCCCTCACCCAGTCCATCCTTTTAAAACGAGACAGCAAGAGAGCCACAGCAGAGAGACTGCAAGCAACACACATTAGAGTAAGAGCCCAGCAGGAGTAGAGCAGAGACGACTCAGCAGAGCAATGAAAAAGCAGCAAAGAAACCCAGGACTGGGGAGTCATTGCAAGGAGGCCATGGAGTTGTTTCCTTGGGGTGAATACGTGGTGTTGAAAAGGAGCACCGTCCAGTGGTAGCAGGTGAGTTGGGCAGAGCCACAAGAGAGACAACTGTAGATGAGATAGACTGAGTATACAGTAGCTACTCTTGCTGAGACTGTAAAACATAATATAAGCTTTTGATAAAGCTTATGTTTAGGGCTGGATCAGGTGACCCTGAACCTTCCCTTAGTTATGCTGCTGGCCTAGGCTGCCTATATATATATATATATATATATATATATATATATATATATATATATAGATATATATATATATATATATATATATATATATATATATATATATATATATATATATATATATATATATGTATATATATGTATATATATATATGTATATATATGTATATATGTATGTGTGTATATATATATATATGTATATATATATATATATGTATATATATATATATATATATATATATATATATATATATATATATATATATATATATATATATATATATATATATATATATATATATATGTATATATATATATATATATCACACTGCTTGAACTGCTGTACCACACACAGTTACACTTATGCATGCACTGCTCATCTTATATAATCTGTATATTGCCTTAATATTGTTCCACTGTCTATAGAAAGTCCTATTTATTTATTTATTTATTTATTTTTGCTTGTGTGTGTAGCGACACCCAGCCAATAAAGTTCAACTTCTAAGTCTGATTCTTTGAAAACAGCTGAACGTAATCATAAAATAATTTGAATTGTGTATGAAGCTGTTACAGTCTGAGGGATCTGCAGACCGAGTGTTTGTGCAGAGGACCCAGAAGCAGACACACAAAAGCCGGCTGAGGGGAACTCAAAGCAAGTCATTTTATTGACCGATGTAAAAAGTACAAAAAGAAACGTGAAGCTCAAAAGGGGAACGGAGACTATGACTAAAACTTAGAAAACCCACTAGGAAACACTGGTGAGGTGAACACGAGAATAAACACACAGAGCCTGAGACGTTATACACATGAGGGTGATCATGGGCGGTGGAGACAATGACATACAGCTGAACTGAATCAGCGACAATGAAACAGGAAGCAAAACTAAAAGCGAAGCACAAAAAAAACACCACTCTCAAAATAAAGCAGGGACTGCAAAAGTAAATGGGACTTACACACACACACTCAACATAGGAGACTTGACACAGGAGTGAGGAACACTGAGGCAGGAACTAAATTCTACAGCAACTGGGAACAAGGAACAAAACACATGAGACAAGACAAACAGGGAGTCTTTAAATAAATGCTAGAAAACTCCAAAACTCTGAATCACCTGGTCAAATGAGTCAGTAATAAGAGAGAAGCTGAGGGACCTGAGATCTCTCATAATTTGTCCTTTTAAAACCTCTTAGAAAGCAAAATGATGCCCTTTTCTGTGTGCGTGTGCATGTGTGTGTTGGTCTTTTTGAAATGCACTGATACAACAACTAAGTAGTACAAACAAAAGAATACAATGAAAAACTTGCAAAATTATTTTTTGTCTCATATTTCAAGTACAGCTGTAACAGCTGATCCAAATAAAACTCACTGTATTTTTGATTGATATTTTAGATGCTGATAACAAAGGTCTAATAAAACCCTAAAAAAAAAGTTTTATTTTTATGGTCTCTTTTCTTTAATAAATATGTAATTTATTGCTCATATTTCTATGGTTTCTTGATAAAGATGACATACTCAGTGTACCGACTGCCAGTAACATGAACTCATGAGGGTAAATTTGGGAGAAGCTCCACTGAACATGTGACACTTCCTGAGACTCACTGACTTTTTGTTGTGCTAACGCCTTGCTTGTCTGAAATAAACACAGTTTAGTAAGAAAGTTTTGTTTGCTGCAGTCGGATTTTCCACAGCAAAAATCAAGAACCAACCAAAGGCTTCCTACTGAGACTGGATTTTGATTAGGTGTTAGCGTCAACTCGTTGTCATTGTGCGCACAAGGCACACAACGAAATGATCGTTCCAGATCACTCATCCAGAGATGAGCATCTGCGGTCATGCAGCCAGAGACCGGCTCTGCCATTAGGCAATGTGGTTTAAGTGTCTTGCCCAAGGACACAACACAGTGCAGGGACAGGGGCTCGAACCAGCAACCCTCTGGCTGCAAGGCGAACACTTATCCACTGCACCACTGCCACTAAAGTTTAATATATTTCTCCAACAAAATGTTGATCTATAAAAGGAAAACTTGAAATGTATTCATTTTTAACATTCATTATTAAATACTCTCAAAGCATGGCAATGTTTTAACCTTTTATGTATCTTTAAAATTTTTATTTTTATATGAAATTTTGTTACGTCTCATTTCTCAAGTCTATTCCATAATTATTGATAAAAATCAGATATGCTACATTAGTAAGGACTGCAAAAGGAAAAAAAAAATAAGCATAACTTTATAGCCATAAAATATCATACTTCACAGTAAGCCACCACCATCCATAACCCCAAATTATCATAACAAAAAAAGATAATTCTGGAAAGCTTAAGAAAATTCATTTGTGCTTTATACAAGTTAAGTTGGTCCAACATGCCACCTGTGCCAGCATTTTAGAAAACCTGAGCTGAGACAGAGTTTAAGTGTTCAAAGTTCACGTGTGCTTATTCCTGTAAACAGATTCTGTCGACTGGTCTCCAGCTCTGGGTGTCGGCTGTGGGGCAGGAGATCTGGGCTGAGCAGCTCTGTTAACCTGAGCATATATCGTCTCTGGTTGAGAATTCTTTTTGGTCTTAGTGAGTTCTGGTCCGCGGTGAAACTCCACCAAGGCATAAGTGGATGTTGGAGAAGGACACACATCTGCAGACACATTCTGATTTTGAGTCTGACCTGGAGGCACGTCCTAGAAATAGATCAAAAGCATTTTGTTAGGGCAGTATAATTGTCGACATTATTTCTCTTGAGTAAGTTATAAAACAATAACTGAGGAAGCCTGAACACAAGAGATCATCAGAAACAGTGATGCCCAAGTGTAGTAGGAAGATGCATGAAGCAGGAGCTGTATCAGCAGATTGGGTGGAGCAGTTAGTGTAGAAAGAAGATGGAGGTTGATTTGAAACGTGTAGTTGGACACACAGTTTCAAATAAAACTGATTTTGTTTGGGAGAATCAGTTCTCAGTTGGTTAAGAACGGTTAGATGTTTTATTCCTCAGCGTTTCGGGTAAATTGATAATTTTTTAAGAAAGAAAAAAGTGTTGTCTTACCTGAGGAGCCTCACATGTCGTATTTTCCTTATTCCCTCTTTTTCCTGTAAGTCAATCACAGAAGACTTGAAATAATTCCATGTTGGGAATAACAATGACTCCAGATCAGTTCATGTTAGCTACAGAGAACTTTAAAAGTCCTCTATCCTGACATTATACAGTAAACTGATCAGTCTGCCACAGCTGTGAAATATAACTAAATAAAATCATCCATCTTTTCTGTCAAAGTGATTTTCAGTTTAGACATGTAGTTTAGACAATTTGGATCCATACATTTTAAAGCTAGCAGCTGATTTTATTGCTAATCTTTACCTACTTGAACACTTTTTGAAGAAGTGAGGATAACTTAAGGCAGATATTTTGAATGAAAATAAAATTTTTAAAAACCCTTCACAAGCAGATCTATACTACTGCAGATCTATACTACTGCAGATCTATACTACTGCAGATCTGTACTAATGTAGCAAAGCTGGACTTGACTTATTCTCATGGCATTGCCTAATCATATGAGGGATGTTTATGTGTATCAACTGTAGGCTTAACTGCAATACTAGATTAAAATATGAGCAATTCTTATTCTTATACTGTTATTGATGAAAAAACACAGTGGAACTTACGTTTTTTGACAATGCACAGGACGATGACAATGACACCAACTACAGCCAAAGCTGCAATTATGAAAACTCCACTGGAAACTGTAAGGAAACCAAAATATTATATCAGAAACATTCTGACCAGGTTCAGACCTGCAATTTTAACTTTGCAATTATTTCTATAAAGGCAGAATCATCATCATTCTAGAAGCAGAAACACTTTGTGTTAAATCTCAAAATGTTTTCAACCAGCAGTCATCCAAATGTTATTACTGTAGATGTAGAGCTTTTCAGACCCTTCACTTTTCAAAAGCAGCAAATCCTTTTTAGAGCAGCACGTTAGTTAATGACGTATCTATTTTTTTGTGAGAATTTACTCAATCAAGTGTGTATCACAATATTTGCACGCACATGTTGTTCTTGCTTCTGCAGAGTACAGCAATAAGAAGTGCGTGCATGATCAGAACAGCATCTGAAAACTTTTACCAGTTCTCTCAAAAGCTGATGGGCATTTTCCTTGTGAAAAAAAGAAAAATAGTTATATCCCATTATAGTGCCTTCCAGTCCTTTGAGAGTCTGATATTTTCCTTAGCATAACATCTTTCGTCTCATTAGGAGCATACCCTCGATGTTGTCAGTCATACATACAAGCACGTGGGAGGCCATACAAGCTACAGACTGCTGCATCCTAAGTGCACAAAGGAGCGTTACCGTAGATCCTTCCTCCCAGCAGCTGTAAGACTTTATAACCATCACTGCTCCCAACAAAAACCACAATAGCCTACACAATGTAGGATAATATATAATATACTGTAAATAGTCCGGCACATCATGCACATTGTATATAGTGTTATTATTATTAGTAGTATTAAGGTTAATATTGTTTGTTGATTTTATATATATTCTTTTCTTAATAGTGTGAATTATTATATCTTTATTTATATTTATAATAACTGCGGCTGCTGTTACACCCAAATTTCCCCTCTGTGGGACAATAAAGGCTGTTTCTTCTTCTTCTTCTTCTTCTACTGAACACCATTTTGAGTTATTGGAATTCAATTTTGGCAAAACAGAATACCTTGCCACATTATTGCTTCACTTTGATTTTTCA
Source organism: Archocentrus centrarchus (assembly GCF_007364275.1). Taxonomy (NCBI): domain Eukaryota; kingdom Metazoa; phylum Chordata; class Actinopteri; order Cichliformes; family Cichlidae; genus Archocentrus; species Archocentrus centrarchus. The sequence continues at coordinate 27,587,256 of NC_044362.1, read as the reverse complement.
GGTGTCTGTAAATTCTGCCCTCTGTAGGCTGATCATTTTCATTTCCATCAAACCATGTGGAATCCTTTAATTCCATATCAGTATAGATATCCAGCATGATTTTTATCGCACTAAGATCTGATGTGTTTTCAAAGTGTTGCTTTAATTTTTTGGGTAGTGTATTTCAACAGAAATATATTAATATAAAGAGATAAAGTCTTTAAAAATCAAGAATTAGTTCTTAGTTTTAGTTCTTCGTTGACTTTTCTGCTGCATAAAATCTTTAACTTGTTACAGAAGGATTAAAATGAATCATTCGTGTCATTGTGGCCTTCAGTCTTACCTGTGTTTGTCTCACAGTGAGGTCTGTGCTCCTTACTCTGTTCCCAGCTGACTTTGTTGCTGTGATTACAGATGATGAAGTCTTCATGTAGGTAGACAGTTATAGATGAATGATCATTTTTGGTGTTCAAACTCTTTTCTTCTGCCTGAGTGCAATTTTTGGCATTGCATCTAAAAATGTTGCTGATGTAAGGATCCACTGTGCTGCAGGTCACAGTGATGTTACAGGAGTCTGAGCTGTTGGTCACTGTCAGAATAACTGGAGACACTGGATCTGAGGAATAACAACAGGTGTGAATGGATTTAAAACAGGTCTGTGTCGTGTCAGTATTTTAAAATGAACACAAAAAGAGAAACCTACCTTGGACTTTGACCTTGTATTCAGCTACCGTTTGGTCTTGTTCCCCAACCACGACTGCAGTATAATCTCCACTGTCGTTGTGTTTTACATTCTTTAATAGCAAAGTGTAATTTTGTCGAAACAGCTCAGCCCTTCCTTCATATTTGTCAAACACAACTGGATCATTATTAAAACTACACTTAGCTACATTGTTAGAGGAATTAAATTTCCAGAATAAATCTGTTTTTTTGTCAAGTACAACAGGTTTCTTTACATCCAGGTGTAAGTCCTTTCCATACAGCACAAACACATGTTGGAGCCCTAAAAGAACAGAAAACAACAACAAATCTGATGTCAGAATCATCTCATTAATATGCAACTCATAAACTGAATACAATATGTGTTTTCTCAGTATTTTTCTTTGTTTTTCTTATTGCTTGGTTAATATTGTTAGAGGTCAAAGGTCATTATTTTAGAGCCAGAGACGAAATCACAAAAGCTTTTCCAAAAATTTAAAAACTAACAAACCTAAAAACTAACAGACCCTATGATGTCTCCCAGCTGACAAGGCAGATCAACATTTATAAGTGTAAATATGTTTAAATTGTAAAGAAACCTGCTTATATCAATCAGAGCTCTCAAAAATTAATGTAGAATTGTGTGAAAATGCCAAAATTATAAGAGTGTAGTTTCCCCCAGTCCCCTCCTGAGTCTGACCAATGATCACATGTCACACGTCACCCTTCAAACATTGTCTGTTTAGGTGGTTTCCAACAAACAACATGGGCTTCATAGATAAACTCTGTGGGGAAACCCAGTCCTATTAGGAGAAATGGCTTCCAACTTTATTTTGCCAACTTTATTAAACTAACCAAACTGTGTCTTTCCAGAAGCAACTTTGCTTCCCTCCATTACAGGAGAAGGGAAGCTGACCGTGTATACTCTAGGACCACCTCAATCACATAAACCAAAAATCAGCAATGAAGGAATTAACCATGAAAAATGAATTGAAGACAAAGTTGTAATAAATCTAAAAGTCTTACTCTTAGACTTTCAGATCCTAACAGGAAAAAAATGTTGCTGATGGTTTTTTATCTGAATTCTTTTTATTTGAGTTAGTGCTCAGTTTAGATAAAATAACTTTATCATTCATGTGGAAACGACAGCCTCAATACTGCATTTAATTTGTTAGACGCACTCGTGCTTATCCCAACATATGGCTTAGGAGGTGCACATTAAACAGTATTTATTGAAAACACTCTTTTGTCTGAACTTTGTAAATTTATCACAGTTGTGAAAATGGAACTACAGAGCACTGTGGACTTTTTTTTTTCATTACACTGGAAGTCTTTCTAAAAGTGCTGTAACTAAATTTAAAGAAATGATTCAACTGTTATTTCCTTTAATCAGACAAAAGCCCTGCAGCAGTCTGAGCAGCTGATCTTTTTTTGCATTTATCATTTGCCTGTTTTTGTCCACACTCTGCATTTTGTCCATTTTTTTTCTACAACAGTAGCTTATAATGGGTGAAATGAAGCTTAATGAGACTATAAGATTCCTAAAATTTCAGAATGCATCCGTTCTGCCTCTTATGATAAAAAGATGTTTCATCTGTGTTTATCCAATTTACTCGTCTTCCAGACTTTTGATCCCCAACTTTGATCTTTTCTCCTTCTGTCCACATGTCAAAGTGACACTGGGCAGGGACATCAAATTGTTCTTTATGGGGGGAAATGTTAGCCACTTTGCTCCAAATTTGTTCCCAAATTTATTTAATGGAATAACATAAGACAGTGAAACTAGAGATAAACTCACATTGCTTTTAAGCAGAAACTAATGTCAAACTTAAAAATGTTTGTCCATCCAGCCATCCATCCATCCATTTGCTTTCGTTTATCCTTTTCAGGGTTACGGAGGGGCTGGAGCCTATTCCAGCTGACATAGGGCAAAAGGCAGGGTACACTCTGTACAGGTCGCCAGCCTGTCGCAGGGCTAACACAGAGACAGACAACCATTCACACAATTGTGTGTGTGTGTGTGTGTGTGTGTGTGTGTGTGTGTGTGTGTGTGTGTGTGTGTGTGTGTGTGTGTGTGTGTGTGTGTGTGTGTGTGTGTGTGTGAAAACCGATTGTGTAGGTGTTTATTATTTTGTTCTGCTATCTTTTATTTCTATTTGTAGTATTGTATTTTTTAAAATTTTGGTCTCCTAAAATTGCAGACTATCCACTGATTGTATGGATTTACGTAGAGTGTATATACATCTTTTTAAACAGTGGCTGCAATGGAAATTTTGCTGAACGTTCAGTGACAATAAAGCAATTTTTATCTTAATCTTAATCTTGTGTGCGTCAACAGTAAATCCTGTTTAAAGTGTATGCTTGCACATTCTGATATGTTAGTTAAGTTTTTACTATTAACTGCAGAAGTTCTAAATTCTTCTAAAAACACAAACTCTGTGCTGAATGTTCACCTGATGACTTGCAAAGCATAAATGTGTTTCTTCTCAGTAGAAAGATTTCAGCATTAACATTAAAGCAGTGAGTGGCAGTTCACAGCATTTAAAGCTGACAAGTGAACAAGCTGGAGGGTTTTTGTCGCAGCAGTCAGGGTTTCATATGTGCTGCTTGGTCCACTTGCAGTCTCACAGCTTTAACCACAGACTAAACCATCTCTGAAATGAGATATTAGCATTGTATATTATTATGTAGCATTTCACATTTAGCTTTGATCAGTAACCATTCTATTTTTGTTGATTTCACTTTGTTTTAAGAAGTCATTTAGCATGTGTTATCACCCATTTTATGAGATACTGTTATATAATATTGCTTCATACAGCATCATATGCATGTCTTACACAGGCTGGATATGATTTGTCTTCTGTTGAAACTTAACGAGGAGAGGAAGTTCTTTCAAGCAGAGACATCCTGTCTGTGCAGAGGGATAGGAGCCACCCACATTTGCTGCTGTGCTTGTGGCAGTTAAAGAGTGCAGTGCAAAACATTTGGTACTGCTGTAGCAGAATTAATATTGAATGTGATTCCAATCACCACAATTTCACAAACGCTTATTTGTGGAAATTTATTGATTCAGGGTAACCTTCTTTCAGAGGTATCATATAAATTCCACTAGCAGTGCTAAAACTTTGTCAGAGCATGCCTGAGGGAGGTTTTTGAACACTACTGTGTACAAGTACTATGTATTAATATCTGTCTGTCCGCTATATGAATACATGACCACTGGAAATTACGGAAACATTAATGAGAAGAGTTACAATTCTTGGTCTGGTGCCTTTCTCTCCTTCCTGGGTCCCTACTGGTACCAGTTCTCTGGTACTTGTACTGGTACCAGGAATGCAATTCATGCCATAATTACCACAATTTGATATCCATGTAGATGTCAAATTGTAGAAGTCATGGCACAGACCGCCAGAATTTTTTTCTCTTAAATATTTGGTGTTGAATGCACATTACCAAAAACATGAAAATGCGTAAGTATATATATAATTCTTATGATATAAAAATATAATAATATATTATATGTATCCATCCATCCATCTATCCTCTTCCACTTATCCTGTTCAGGGTCACGGGGTGGGGGGGCTATCCCAGCTGACATAGGGTGAGAGGCAGGGTATATGATGTGAAAATTAAAATATATATTTGTTTGAATTTAATACATCAGTCACTAAACCAGCCTCTTTCTCCCTGGTGCTGCCAAGGCTAGTAATCTCTTCCAAACTGAGCTGGGTATGGCGGCTACAGCAGGTCCAAATGAATGGAACAAGCAGTTCATTAATCAATTAAAGAGGAAAAGGATAAAAAGGAGAGAGAGACAAACCTGAACTGGTACTCTTATAGAAATAAAAAATCAGAATGAAAACATTGCCCTTAACAATTAACTTGTTGAGCAGGTTTTTAACAAGATGACAACCAAAGTAATCCTGAGGATGACTCTAGCAGCTGCTCACAGGTGCAGTTTGTTCATGAGCATCTGACACAAAGTTGTGGTTGGAAACATAGACAGTGGGAGAGAAGTGATACTCACAGAGGAAAAGAGGGCCAGAAAGACAGAAAAAGAGAGATTTACGGGAAGTAACCAGGAATAGACATCCGTGTGTGTGTGCGTGTGGGGGTGTGGGTGTGTGTGGGTCATATAGATATGCCGTATGCTTTGTTGAGTTAATGAAGAGGAAGAAAAAAAAACCTGTTGCTGTGACCCATCAAACATCTGTGTAAACTGATGATCCAAAGAGTCCCATGATGTATTACTGATCACATTACCGCACCCAGTTGCATTGCTGTTATATTCTGTATTGCTTGGTAATAATTTGTGTATTACCATATTTGACCAAGCAGACACTTCAAGAAGCAGAGCAACAATGTAACATGTGGCCAGGTCAACATTTGCATTTATATTTAGCTGATGAAGTGCTGAACATGAAACCACAGCACATTCATCATCTTCATACAATAAGGCGGTTAAATGCACTAACCAGCTCCATGTTACTGTTATTCACACATCAACGAGGAGACATTTACTTTGAAATTAATTCAGATTTCTTCATTGTAAATGTGTTAAAAATGGACCTACTGCAACACACTGTCAGTACCAATATATTTCTTTCCTTGTGATTTATTTCACAGGGTATTTACTTGACTTTTTTTCCTCTCTGGCACTTATCTAGGCTGTTTTATTTACTGTATGTATTTTACAAGACATTTTAGTGTTATGGTACAATAACCACATTTAAACAACTACAAGAGATAAATCACTTTGTTATATTAGTGTAAAATATAATAATATATAATAATAAAATAATAAGAGTATAAAAATACATGTTTACCTTGTATTTCAAATGAATACAGCAATAAAACTCCCCAAAATAAAATGCGATCCATCTCTGTGCATGCCTTGACAATCAGGAAATGCAAGCTTCCTCATTCAAGATTCCACAGAACGCAGCAAAACACTCAAACCATGAGTAACCACAGTGAGAAGTTTACATAAATGAGCTAACTACAACTGACCACGCCATGAAACTTTAGACTGACTTTGTAAATATGTCACCTGTCTGCTTAGCCTCATTTCTTCGAGTCTCACACGTTCCCCCACGTGTCACAATTGCTTTTGATTTTTTTCTGTAGGCTTTTTCTTTCTATCATTCTCTCTCTCTCTTGTGCTCTCTCTCTCTCTCTCTGTAGTAGAATAAACTGAACTGTAACCAGTGAACACAGTGAGAGCAACTGGAGTTCAGTATCCTACCCAAAGATACAGCAGACTGGAGGAGCCAGGGATCAAACCACCAACCTTATTAGTACCTCTTGAACTACAGCGTCTTGGTATAGGGGCCAAGGCACCCCCCCCCCCCCCCCCCCACACACACACACACACACCCAAATAGATATAAAAATATAGGCATGTAGACAGGATCAAGACAACCTTGTGAAATTCAAACTGAGCATCAGAATGAGAAGAAAGGTGATTTAAGTGAAAATGGCACGGCTGTTGATGCTGTTGGACAGGCTGAAACTGCTGATCTACTGGGATTTTCCCACACAACCATCTGTAGGGTTTACAGAGAATTGCTCAAAGAAGAGAAACTATCCAGTGAGCTGCAGTTTTTTGGATAAAAATCCTTTGTTGATGTCAGAGGTCCAAAAATTTCCAGACTCCTCAAGCTGATAGGAAGGCAGTACAGGCCGATTGACATTCTTTACAAACAAGGTATACACAAGAGCATCTCTGAATTCACAACACGTCACACCTTGAAGCAGATGTGCTTACAGCATCAGAAGACCACACTGGGTATCACCGCTGTCAGCTAAGAACAGGAAACTGAGGCTACATTTTGCATGAGCTCACCAAAACTGGACAATAGAAAACTGAAAAACCTTCCTTGGTCTGATGATTCTAATAACTGATTCTGTAATTCTGAAGGACAAAGTGGGGTCCAACCCAGAACCCAGCATAACTAAGGGGTGGTTCAGGGTCACCTGATCCAGCCCTAACTATAAGCTCGATCAAAAAGGAAAATTTTAAGCCTAATCTTAATAATAGAGAGGGTGTCTGTCTCCCGAATCCAAACTGGGAGCTGGTTCCACAGAAGAGGCGCCTGAAAGCTGAAGGCTCTGCCTCCCATTCTACTCTTAAGTATCCTAGGAACCACAAGAAAGCCAGCAGTCTGAGAGCAAAGTGCTCTATTTAAGTGAAATGGTACTTTGAGGTCTTTAAGAAAAGATGGGGCCTGATTATTCAAGACCTTGTATGTGAGGAGAAGGATTTTAAATTCTATTCTGGATTTAACAGGGAGCCAATGAAGAGAAGCCAATGTGGGAGAAATATGCTCTCAGTCAGGGGAGGCCACTTGACTGTTCTATAAGACCATTTTATAAAACTGTTTTCTGAATTATTTCAACACTTTAATGGTGAAAATTGCAGAATTTATGCACTGCCTGTTCAAACACATGTAAGAAATGGTTTTGCTGTGTCACATACAATAAATGAAACAGGCGGTTGGCGCATGCCCATTGCTGTCTCTCTTTATATCGCCAATACACATGCTTCATTACACATGTGCTACACATGCTGATCTTCCACATATATAGAATGAATGTATGAGACATGTTTATTCCTGGTAATTGGTCATGAATGCATGGTGAAAATACACGGAAAGTACCGTTCTGCACCGATATGGGGCAGTGCCACAGCACTGTGCAACAGAGTAATGGAGATATTCGTGGAGAAGGATAGGCGCATGGACTTCATCTTCAAAGAAAGGTATACATGTTTGTTTTTGTTTATTTAAAAAGAGACTCCGCCCCCCCAAAAAAGAAAAAAATATTTGACCTTACATTAAATATTTAGTTTTTCTTGCCATCGTTTTTGGACAGTATGGAGTTGATTAAAGCATAAATAATCATTTGCATAATTAAAATTGAAATATAAGCTTCTATTTTGGGTTCATATATGTGAACATCCAACTCCAGACGAGTCAGTGCCTCACCCGTCACAAACCTCACCGCACGTCACTGCTTTGGAGTTCCTATCGGTACTCTAGCTTTGAAGAACATATCCTGGTCAAAAATGACTCCAAGATTTCTCAGTGTTACTGGAGGCCAAGGTAATGCCATCCAAAGTATCTGGTTCGACACCATGTTTCTAAGATTTGTGGGGCCGAGCACGAAACTTCAGTTTTATCTGAATTTAGAAGCAGGAAATTAGAGGTCATCCAGGTGTTATGAGAATGGTGTGGCCCCTTTAAGAGAGAGAGAAGGAACAGCAGTGTGACATGCGTGGGGGCGAGTGCATGTGGGAGGGGGAGAGATGCAGCGCGAGTGTGAGGGCAGATGCTAGTTGAGCACTATAGAAAGAAGACACAGTTTGTACAGCAGGTCGTGATTATAAAATAAAGCTGTTGCTCCAGCGGACAGTGGTGTCCCGTCTGTTGTTTCCACGGTGGAGAATAAGGGAGTTAACCCCGAGGTATTCGGCCCTGGAGAAGAGTAAATCTCCCCTGTGCTCTCTGACCCCGGTCTGAGAGCTGCTGCAGGAAAGGTTAACACTGGCGACCACGAAGGGACCGGGATTCCTCTGACGTTCCAAGGAAAGAGCAGCGGTGAGCAGAGAAACTGTGAAATAAACTGGGACAGTTAAACCAGGCTAAACCTTATAGTTTACCACATTGGACTGAGCAGCTAGGCTAATACCAAAATGGCGGCTCGCAACCCATGGCCTACTGTCGCAGACCTGCGCACACATGCAACTAGCCACACGAACCCATCCGGGGTGCTAACAGCAGCTAACGTGAACTTAAAAGAGGCATCAACTGGCTATATGGGCAAAAGAAGCAGGAAATATGCACATCCTAACCCTTTTCTCTGTGAAGAGGAGCCGTTTGGAATACGGCAGACAGTGGCTGAAACACCACATGACCCCCCACAGCCCAAGTGGTCAAGCACAAACCTCTTTCTCAAAGATGTTGAAAACACCTGTGCCCTTCCGGACAGTGGGGATAGCGTACTGAGCCACCCATATTCTCAGGTACAGAGTCAACAGTACGCAACATCATCACCTACTATTACTGTTGCAACCCCCCACTCCAACCCATTTTCTCCGGTACACCAAAACAGCTTTGTCCAGAGCACCCCCATTTCTCAAGCATCCTCCTGTCCCGCCCGCACCGGACCTTGGACACCCAGTTGCAACCCACCTGAGGAGACTCTACAGTTAATGCACTTGCCCAGCAAATGTGTTCAGCCCAAACTACGAATACAGCAGCCCCCCAGTTTGTACCATCAGCCCTCTTCTGAGAGCGAGGATGATTAAGATTATAGAGAGAGAGTTCCCACCTTAAGGCCTGGTCAGTATGATGGCACTACTCCATGGAAAGAGTTCCTGCACCGGTTTGAGAGCTGTGCAAAGGCATATTATTGGTCAGAGAAGACCATGATAGTCCAACTAAAGTTTTGCCTGGTGGGAGCTGCAGGAGCTATCATCCACAGGAACCCTCGGTCATCACAGTGGAATTACCGCCGCCTGGTGGAAGAGTTGGAAACTGCATATGGCCCTTCTTCAGAATATGCAGCTGCAGTGGCTATCGAACTGAGACAACGTGTCCGCCAAGTGGGTGAAGCCCTACACGTGTTGAGAGATGACATATATGGTAAAGTGGCAATGGCTTACAGTGACAGAACAGAGACTGAGCAAGACACTATAGGCGTTGAAGTTTTCACTAATGCTGTGGGTGACGCAGAGATTGTGCAGAAACTGTTGGAACAGCGGCCTCACACACTAGCCCAAGCTTATAACATTGCCCGCCGTCACGAAACCACCAAGCAGGCGGCATCGTACGTAACCACCCTCATGCACACTGGGACACGTAACCTGGCTGAACGAAGGTCACGGGCAGCTGTTATCCGGAAAGGGATCGAGGCAGAAGGCCCAGAGCCCACCACCACACGTAAACCGTGGGGGGGTAAAGGACAGAATGAGGGGGTGCGTTGTCATAACTGCTCCGGTCTGGGTCACCTGAAGAGGAACTGCCCCTCACCAAGGAAGAACACCAGACCTCAGGCTCCATCATCCTCTCCCAGAAGCTCGGGGCCCAATGCACTTCACCTCAAACCCAAATGCCAAGAAATGAGCATTCACATGCTGGTGCATGAGCTGGAGGTATGTGCAGTTTTGGACACTGCAGCAGGGAAGAGTGTCCTGCCTGCGAACCTCTACAACGCCATTCATCCGGAGGTCCGCCCTCACCTTCAAATATCTGAGACAGAGACTGTGATTGGGGTTGGGCCTGGTGATGTACCTGTCCTTGGTGAGGCATATATACCTGTACAGATTAACAACCGGCAGGTGAGCGTGCATTTCCTGGTGGCTGACATAACTAGCAGGCCTAATGAGGCAATCCTCGGTCATCCATTTCTGGTCCAAGCCCAGGCGCACCTTGACTTTGGAAACCACCGTATAATACTCTTTGGAGAGGAAGTGCCACATTTTCAGCCACCGAACAAATCTAGGGCATTTGTAGTGAGAGTGGCCCGGACTGTGGTGCTGGAGGCCGGAGAGGAGTATATGGTCCGAGGCAACACCCATACTGGAGAAACAGTGAGGGGGGAGATGATGTTGAGCCCCACCAAAGGTTTTGTGGAGAAACACAAAGTGCTGGTTGCCCGTGGAGTGGTGCAGGCTCAGTCCTCTAAAGTTGTGCCCATCCGCATCTTTAACCCTGGTAACTCTGCCATAACAATTAAGAAGGGGGCCATTGCTGGGATCCTTCAGCCGGCCCAAGTTCTGCCTCAAGCAACCGCAGTCCAGCCTGAGCTGACTGCGGGCAGCATCCCCGTTGTTCCCCAGCATCTACAGGAACTCTACACCCAGAGTTCTGCTGAGCTTAATGCAGGGGAGCAGCTCCAGCTAGCACAGCTGCTGTCAACTTATGGCGGCGTGTTCTCCACAGGCCCCAGCGACCTTGGCCGCACCAACTTGGTGCAGCATGATATTATGACACGACCTGGTATCCCAGTCAAGCAGCCACCACGCAGGATGGCGGGGGTTAAACAACAGAGTGCCGACCAACAGATTCAACAGGGCTTGGAGGCAGGCCTAGCCCGCAGCAGCCACAGTAGCTGGGCGTCACCCATAGTGATGGTACGTAAAAAGGATGGAACATTTCGCCTCTGCATAGACTATAGGGCCCTGAATGACTGCACTATCAAAGATGCGTACCCACTGCCCCGCATCCAAGACACATTGGACACCCTCTCCACTGCCAGGTGGTTCAGCACACTAGACCATGCATCTGGCTACTGGCAAGTTGAACTAACCCCAAGAGCTCGTAAAGCAGCAGCCTTCTGCACCCGAAATGGACTGTTCGAATGGAATGTCATGCCCTTTGGACTGTGTAATGCTCCAGCGACATTCCAGCGACTCATGGACCGTGTCCTGGCCGGCATGCAATGGGAAACCTGCCTGGTTTATCTGGACGACATCATTGTGCTGGGCAGAGACGTGCCAGAGATGCTGGAGCGGCTGGGCCAAGTTTTCACCAGGCTCCACCAAGCTAACCTGAAACTAAAGCCTGCAAAGTGTTGCCTCTTCCGCCACCAAGTTGCCTACCTGGGTCACATTGTATCAGAGGATGGTGTCGCCACTGACCCCAGTAAAATCCAGAAAGTGAAGGAGTGGCCAACACCCACATCAGTTCAGGAGGTCCGCCGTTTCATCGGTCTCGCATCCTATTATCGGCGGTTTGTGAAAGGCTTTGCCACCATAGCTGAGCCCCTCCATGCCCTGACCAAGAAGTATGCACGGTTTCAATGGACTGAACAATGCCAGGCAGCATTTGACAAACTCAAGTGCCTGCTTACCACTGCGCCAGTCTTGGGCTACCCACTTGACCAGGGCGACCTGGTACTGGACACCGATGCAAGTGATGTGGGCATTGGCGCTGTTCTCTCCCAAATCCAGCAGGGGAGGGAACGTGTCCTAGCATATGGCAGCCGCAAGTTGTCTAGGACTGAACAGAACTACTGTACCACCAGGCGGGAGCTGTTAGCAGTGGTTGAGTTCACGTCACACTTCCGGCAGTACCTCCTGGGGCGGTCTTTTGTTGTTCGTACAGACCACAGCAGTCTTCGGTGGCTAACCAAGATGAAGGAACCTGAGGGACAGCTTGCCCGGTGGCTTGAGAAACTTAGTGAATACAACCTGGAGATCATCCACCGCCCAGGTCGGCTGCACAGCAATGCAGACAGCCTCTCCAGGAGGCCTTGCCCCCAGTCATGTCCATGCAAGCTGCCCAGTCCCTCCCCTCATCCAGTGAGTGTCAGACATCAGGCGGTGCAGTGCGAGTTGGACTCTGGTGTCAACCAAGTGCCACAGTGCTCAGTGGGGGTAGGCAGACACCCCGGGTTGGCAGCAGTGGGTCCAGTGGGGGTGGAGGAAGCTTCACTTGCCAATACAGACACTTTGAGTTACACGGAGAGAATTTACCTGACTAAGACTGATGAGGCTGACACTAAACTGTTTTGTGGTTGGTCTTTACAGGAGCTGCAGCAGGCCCAAAAAGCTGACCCAGACATTGCTCCCATCAGAACCTGGTTGGAGGCCAGTAAAGAACGTCCTCCATGGGCAGCAGTTTCACAATACAGCTCTGCCACAAAAACGTACTGGAGCCAATGGAAACGGCTCTACTTCCAAAATAGAATACTGGTTAGGCGGTATTACTGCCTTGATGACACCCACTTCTACCCCCAGATTGTGCTGCCTCGTGTCTTCCGGCCCGATGTCATGAAGCAGATGCATGAGGGACCGGTTGGTGGACACTTTGGCGGGGAGCGCACGGTCACTCGGCTGCAGACCCGATAATTCTGGTACCGGATGAGGGAAGACGTCTCCCTCTGGTGTGCCACCTGTACCAGCTGTGCATCCAAGGCCAGGCCCCACAAAACACCACAAGCACCGATGGGCACTGTTCGTGTTGGAGCCCCAATGGAGCGTGTCGCCTTGGACATTATGGGCCCATTGAATGAGACAGAGCGCCGTAACAGGTATGTGCTCGTCATACAGGACTATTTCACTAAATGGGTAGAAGCCTTTTCCCTGCCTAATGACAAGGCAGTAACTGTTGCTGAAGTGCTGGCTTCAAAGTGGGTGTGTCGTTATGGAACTCCACAGTCGCTGCACAGTGACCAAGGCCGGAACTTCGAGTCTGAAGTGTTCCAGGAAATGTGTGCACTGTTTGGTATAGAGAAAACACATACCACACCTTTCCGACCTCAGTCTGATGGCCAAGTTGAACGGTTCAATGCTACCCTACAAAAGATCTTGGCCACCACAGCGGAGCGTTGCCACTGGGACTGGGACCTCATGATCCCTTATGCAGTGATGGCCTACAGGGCGACAAAGCATAGTGCAACTGGGTTCACTCCCAACTTCATGATGTTTGGAAGGGAAGTGAGTGAGCCGGTGGACCTCGTGGCAGGCCTCCCATTGGACCCTGAAGAGACCCTTTCAGCCCCTGAGTATGTACAACAACTCCGAGAGCGCCTAGAGCTGGCACATCAAATTGCCAGAGAAGCACTTGGGGAGTCTGTGAAACGGGCAAAGAGAGAATACGACAAGAACTGTTGCCGCACACAGTACCAGGTGGGTGATGCGGTTTGGTATCTCATCAAAGGTACGCGCAAAGTTAAGAGCAAGGTTAGAAAGTTCCTTCCATCCTATGAAGGCCCGTACTTTATCCTGGGGCAGTTAGATGATCTGGTGTATCGTATTCAGAAATGCCCCAGGACCAAAGTTAAAGTGGTTCATCATGACCAGCTGAAACCTTATCGTTCTCGTGATCCCCTGGATAATGCCTGGGTCAGACAGCATGCTGGAAGCTGGACACCAGTGGAGGTGTCACCCCCCACTTTGGACGAGGATCCTATGGACACCGGTCTGGGTTTGTCGCAACTGTTCCTTGTGGCAGACACCAAGGGGACCCCAAGCACCATCCCTTCAGGTCCAGCAGTGGAAATCCCAGCAGCTGCAGCTGCAAACTCTTCCACCTCCCCTTGTCTGGACTTTCCTGCCTCTGAGGACCCTTGTGATAGTGGGGGTAGTGCTTCAGCACTATTTCAGCAGGACCAGCGCCCCCAAAGGCCAAGGCGCAAGCGGAGACCACCGACCAGGTTGGGTGAGTGGGTGACTCAGTGAGTCTTGGGATCACGGACAGTTTGGGACTTAAAAAGGGACAATGAAAGAAAGTTGGGGTTATTGTTGAATTGAAGTGAAGACAACTGTTCTAGTATGTCTGTGCTGTTTGAGACAAGAGGTTTTATTATGTTCAATTTAAAAAAAAAAAAAGCTGGGTGTAGCAGCTTATTGTTGTATACTGTCCTTGTGTTATTTCTCGGTTAGGTGAAATGGGGTTGTTGTGTCATCCCATATGTTCCATGGCACGGATGCCTCTCCAGCTGATATCTGCACTGCCTTGATAAGCACTTCATCACACAATGAACTTTTTTTTTTCTCTACGTTACGGTCCCTTTCTCTACTGCTCCCCCTGAGCAAAGTGACCTTAATGTACATGTTATGTTGCAGGCACTGTGTTTTTTTTTTGCAGGAATGAATGTGCTGTTATTGTGCTGGATTGGACTTCTGGGATAATGTCCATCCAGAGTGGGGGTAGTGTTATGAGAATGGTGTGGCCCCTTTAAGAGAGAGAGAAGGAACAGCAGTGTGACGTGCGTGGGGGCGAGTGCATGTGGGAGGGGGAGAGATGCAGCGCGAGTGTGAGGGCAGATGCTAGTTGAGCACTATAGAAAGAAGACACAGTTTGTACAGCAGGTCGTGATTATAAAATAAAGCTGTTGCTCCAGCGGACAGTGGTGTCCCGTCTGTTGTTTCCACGGTGGAGAATAAGGGAGTTAACCCCGAGGTATTCGGCCCTGGAGAAGAGTAAATCTCCCCTGTGCTCTCTGACCCCGGTCTGAGAGCTGCTGCAGGAAAGGTTAACACAGGCCTTAATTTCTTTAATACATTCCTGCAGTTTAACTAATTGTTGTGTGTCATCTGGTTTCATGGATAGATAAAGCTGAGTATCATCTGCATAACAATGAAAATGTATGCAATGCTTTCTAATAATACTGTCTAAGGGAAGCATATATAATGTAAATAGAACTGGTTCTAGCACAGAACCCTGTGGAACTCCATAATTAACCTTAGTTTGTAAAGAAGACTCCCCATTTACATGAACAAATTGGAGAGTATTAGATAAATATGATTCAAACCACTGCAGTGCAGTAACTTTTAACACCTCTGTGCTATAATCACTGTAATAAAATGTTATGGTCAGCAGTATCAAAAGCTGCACTGAGGTCTAACAGGACAAGCACAGAGATGTGAGAGGCCATGAGAAGCTTATTTGCAACCTTAACTAATGCTGTTTCAGTACACTGATGAATTCTGAAACCTGACTGAAACTCTTCAAACATTACATTCCTCTTGAGACAATCAGTTAACTGTTTTACAACTACTCAAGAGATAGTTGAGATAAAACTTAAAAGTTGGTGGTATGTAGTCTCTCTCTCTGGTACTTTACAGGTATATATACAGTATATAGTTTGTGGATGGTGTCTGCTATACAATTTCACAATTTCACTTTTCACATGTTATCTACCTATTGTATTTTCCTTGCCCACATCATAGTGCTTATGACAAAGCTATAAACATTCTCTAGAAATTTAACTTAGAAGCTGCAGGTATGTTACAGTATATTCCTCAAGAAGGAAAACAAATAAAAGAGAAACTTTATATGAGACATGATAACAATTTCAATATAAAAGAAAATTAAAGGTAGTAAAAACAACAATACAAAAATACAGTCATTAAAAAGTAATTATTCCAATCATTTAGAAGCAGGAGGAATATCTTGTGACACTTAAAGTAGGTACAGTTAAGGCTACTGCGACCACATTTTTAAAAAATTATTAATCAGTAACAAAATATAAAAATAATATTTCTCTGCCAGGTATGAAAGATGGGAACAGTATTCATCACAAACGTTCTGCTTGAACTCATCCACCGTGCACCAAGGCATTCCTGAGAAAGTTTGATTCCAATATTTGTCTGGTTTGATGTCCTAGAAATAAATCAAAATGTTTTTGTTAGAAAAATGTTATCTTGCATATTAATCAAGCAGTTGGAAATCAAAAAGTGATGTCTAAGAGTGGCAAGGATATATGGACTGGGTTTTTATCCATTTAAACAGTTTTTGAGAAGGAAGCATAACGTGATGATCTGCATCTGAGTGAATGTGATTGTTTAAATTAGATTGTAGAAATTAGATACACATCAGGAAAAGCTTCTGGTTAAGGCAGTTCTGAGTGACTGCATCTGTACTCCAGCAGTTAGAAAACAGGCTATACGCATTATTGTATACTTTATCTTGATCAAGTCTACAGAAGCAACATCATCGTTGTATTTTTATTAACAAAGCCATTCTGGGTAAACGCCCTTCTTGTCTGTGTAATATCACATGAGGTACAAACAGCTCTTTTGATTTTCACTCCTCTAGCTACTTTTCTGAAGCTGGACCTAATATTATGTTCACTGTTTGTTTACTTTTCTTGTTATATTTGTCTCATGTTTGTTTTTGTTTTGAATATATATTTTTTGTGGAAAAACAAACATTTTGAGTGGAAACTACATCTTTAAAACCTCATTACAAAGTGAATCTACACTGCTGTACCAAAACACAAGTAGGCATTGCCTTATCTTACAAGGATTTATGTGTGTGTGTGAAATACATGCTTGAATACAAGACTAGATTTCTGTGAATTTAGTATAGTGGCAATCCACAAAACACTGGCACTTACATTTCGTGACAATGCAAAAGGCACTGAAGGCAGACAAGAAAACGAGGCCAAGTGAAGCTGAAATCTGAATTATGCTGGCTCTGTTGGAAACTGTGAAGAAATCAAAAAATGCATCAGGAAATATTCTGGCTGGGTTCTGCATTGCAATAACTGTAATTATTTCTGTTAGGGCAGACTTGCTCTAGAAGCAGAAACACTGATAACTATTACAAGATAGCTTTTCAGTGACCGCTTTCCTGCAGAAGCATTTTTTTTTTCTAATAATGATAGTATCAAACAATTTAATGTCACAGTCCTGCATATACAGTATGTTATGCTTGCAGTCATGGAAAATACGGTGCATTCATGATCAGAACAGGATGTGAAAACTTTTACAAATTATTGAAAAGCCAGTGGTTTATGGGAAGAAGAAATGTTTCCCAATTACACTGTAATTAATTCTCTACCAAACCAAACATGGTGTTTTTGAGAGTTTAACTGGCAGCTTCTGTTTCATCTGGAAACAGATAAAATCATTAAAGTTCAAAAATTGCTTTTAGTTCATTGAATGTTCTTCATTCACTGCAGTTATGGTCTTACCTGTCTTGCAGTCAGGTGTGATCTTACTCTGTTCCCAGCTCACATGGTTGCTGTGATTGCAGTTGATGGAGTTTTGTTGCATGTAGACAATGAGAGAGGAATGATAGTTTGTGCCTTTAAAGCTATTTTCTTCCACCTGAGAGCAGTTTTTGGAATCACATCTAAAAGTGCGGTGGATTCGTGAGTCCACTGTGCTGCAGGTCACGGTGTGGACACAGCTGCTGGACACAGATTTCACTGCCAGGTTAACTGGAGACACTCGATCTGCCAAATAAGAATGGATGCAAATGGATTTAAAATAGATCAATAGTGTGTATGATCCATATTATTTCTAAATAATGATAAAAGATGAACAGCCTACCTTGGATTGTGACATTGTATTCAGCCACTGTTTGGTCTTGTCCTCCAACCACGATTGCACTATAATTTCCACTGTCGCTGTGTTTTACTTTCTTCAGTAGCAAAGAGTAATTTTGTCCATGCAACTCAGCCCTTCCTTCATATTTGTCAAACACAACTGGACCATTATTAAAACTACATTTAGCTACATTGTTAATGGTATTAAATTTCCAGAATAAATCTGTTTTTTTGTTGAGTACAACAGGTTTCTCTAGACCCAGGTGTAAGTCGTTTCCATGCAGCACAAACACATGTTGGAGCCCTAAAAGAACAGAATAAAAAGAAAAATCCCCCGATGTCAGAATCATGTACACAAACTCAACGGGTAAAAATTTACATCTGGTTATTTCAACTGCTGATCACTAAAATTAATATGGAATAGTGTGAAGTCTCCTCCATGCTCTTAGGACTGCTAGTTGACACAGCAAACCTTCTGGCAATGGCACACATTAATGTGCCATCCTGGAGGAGCTGGACTACCTGTGCAACCTCTGTAGGGTTCAGGTATAGCCTCATGCTACCAGTACTGACACTGACCCCAGCCAAATGCAAAACTAGTGAGACAAAAAGTCAGAAAAGATGAGGAGGGAAAAATGTCCTGTTTTGGGGACAAAACAGGACATTTTTCTGTTTTGGGGACAATATCCCAGATGTTTAATTTACTTGATGCTACACTCACATTACAAAGTGTTCCTTAACTCTTTTTTTTTTTTGAGCAGTGTACAAATAAGACCATACAGTATGAGAATTATGAGGTTCTTTCAATAACATCTTTGTAACTGACTAAATGCAAAACACAGGACACAAAGGACGATCACAAAAAAAAAAACAGGAACTGATAACTGAAACTAAACAGGGGAACATCGACAACAGTGAAGTTGACACTGCAGGGAAAGACACAGCAGGTAGGGAAATGTGAAATAAACTCTAATACCAACAGCAATTGCAACAAGGACCTAAACACTCATAAAAACTAAGGAAATATAAGATGAAAATAGGAAACAATAAACAAACTAAGAACCAAATAGAGAATAGTTAATAATAAACAAGAAATCTGAGCCCATAAACTGAAAGATCCTGGATCAAAACCCAGGATCATGACACAAGGCAGTGGCAGAGGGTTAATAGTGTCAGACAAGGTTTTGCCATATGAGGAACAAAACCAGGTGTGTCCATGTAAAATTATATTCAGCAAGTCAATGCCAATATTTCCCCTGTCTGTTATTTATTTACTAGACTTTCTTCCTCACCTGTCCTCATAATTTTTTGTTGTATGTAATAATTTGTTGTATGTATTTTACAATAACAAGATACTGCTATGGTACAACACCTATATTTGAAAAATGCAGTAAATGGAAATCAACAAGTTGAATTATTAGTATAAAAATTAGTTTTTACCTTGTATTTGGCATGAACAGTGCCATAAAAAAGCTCCCCAAAGCACAATACGTTCCATCCTGACACAAATTCATAACTTCAATGTGAGGAAGCAGAACCATTCCCTATGTATGGGGCAGTTTGATTTCAGCAAACTTTGTCATTTCCCAGAATGCACATCTTTAGTTCCTCTTCTAAGATGTTTTTTTTAAAATCAGTATTCCCTGAAAATCATCATGATCATGAGCTAGCTCTCCTGGGTTTGGCCAGTTTTTCAAAATTTAATGAAATGAAGTCATGAAGATTTCTGTCCAGAAGAATGGGAAAATGTACTTAATTTAAAAGTAAAGGTAGGACCATGCATACAGTGGAGTTTACACAGTTTCATTTGTATTGAATGAGTATGAACTGTGAGATTACCGTGGACACTGTTCCCCATTATCTCTGAAAAGTGGTATCAGTGTCGTATTACTGCAATACTGTCAGGTGAGAGACCAGAGATGATGTCATCATATGTGAGCACTTAATTTATAGCTGCCACATATCAACAGCACACATTCACTGGCTATTGGAAATGTGGCTCTGAAAGAAAATACTGAAACATACCTTTCACAACTCATTCTCTTATACATCTGTGTACTGATATATATATATAAATATGGGTATTAAGGTAAATATGAACAAGACAAAATATAATGAAAATCCTGTGGCTAGACAGTTGATAATATAGGCTGAGATAATGAAGACAGCTGAAACTAAACAGGGAAAACAAGACATAGAAGCAAAAGTAAATACAGCACACACAAGACAAGAAACTATCAAAAATAATTTAAATAAATAAATCATAAACCAATAGTAGAAGAGAAAGACATCACCTACCAAAAAGAAAATAACAGGTTACATCATTATTCTGTGGAATGTACTTAAAGCAGTGATAAGAGGAAAATTTCTTCCTAAAATAGTTGTGATTTAAAAAAAAAAAAAACTAAAGAGGAAGCGTGTAAGAAGGAAAACAAGAAACTGTTTAAAACTGAGCAAAACATAAAACCACAGGAGATCCCATGCAGCTCCTAAAGGTTAAGGAAACTAGGGACAACATAGATAAAATATTAACTACAGAAATTGATAAGAACACAATTTTAAGAACAATCCAACTAAGGAGGGCCAAGGGACAGGCTGACAGGACAATTCATTTGATAAAAGGATAAGCAGAAGAGAATGGATGGATGGAATTTTTATGACAATGACATAAAAAACAAAGTCAATCTGGATAAAAACTGAATAATAAAAACTGATAAAAAAACTCAAAGACTCACAGAATAATCTCCACAATAGACAGTATCACCATCTAATGGAGAGAAAAGGGAACACAGCCTCATATGTAAAACTGAAAAGAGACCTGAGTGTAAACATTTCTGAACATGAGTGGTTGTATATTTGGAAAACACAACAGTCAATGACATCATCACATGTTTGGAGAACATACTGTTGGAAGAACATAATCAGATTCTTTATCACACCAGAAATGAACAGTAAATATGCATCTGCATCACAGGACATATATATATATATATATATATATATATATATATATATATATATATATATATATATATATATATATATATATATATATATATATATATATATATATATGTCTTGTTTTTTTGGCTTCATCTTAAACTCACAAAATTCTGGAAGGATGTCAACCTAGTGAGTTCTCCACTTTTGATTTAGGAAAGATCACATGCATGGCCTCATGTTTGCATGAATACAAACAATACAAACACAAATACACACACACACACACACACACCCACACACACACAAAAAGAAGAGCTAGTGATGGAAGGTATCTCAACCTGTAGCTGATTGCAAATATGGTATTTCAGAGGCCATATTTCAAAAAATTAAATACAATTTAAAAACCTAGCCAGTGCTAGAATTCTGGCCTATGATACACATAAATCACGTAATTTTTTTTTTTTTGTATTTTGGCAGGAAATCATATGATAAAAGGAGATAAGAGGAGAAAATGTTGTTACTGGCCAGCAAAAAAGCAATCACAAGAATGTCGTATAAATATGATTCACCAGCACAAGGAAACTGAAGGGAGCGTACATTATGGAACAGCTGACTAATAAGACTAATAAGCGATAAGGACTCAAGAAGAACAATTCTCAGAGAAATGGACTCTACACACATCAAAGACAAGAGAAAGTTACACATTAATACATAGGAATTCAATTCAATTCAATTCAATTTTATTTATATAGCGCCAAATCACAACAAACTGTCGCCTCAAGGCGCTTTGTATTGTGGGTAAAGACCCTACAATAATACAGAGAAAACCCAACAGTCAAAACGACCCCCTATGAGCAGCACTTGGCAACAGTGGAAAGGAAAAACTCCCTTTTAACAGGAAGAAACCTCCAGCAGAACCAGGCTCAGGGAGGGGCAGTCATCTGCCGCGACCGGTTGGGCTGATGGGAGAGAAAGACATGCTGTGGAAGAGAGCCAGGGAATAATATCAATTAATGATTAAATGCAGAGTGGAGTATAAACAAAGTAAATAAGGTGAATGAGAAACAGTGCATTATGTGAACCCCCCAGCAGACTAGGCCTAGAGCAGCATAACTAAGGGATGGTTCAGGGTCACCTGATCCAGCCCTAACTATAAGCTTTATCATAAAGGAAAGTTTTAAGCCTAATCTTAAAAATAGAGAGGGTGTCTGTCTCCCGAATCCAAGCTGGAAGCTGGTTCCTCAGAAGAGGCGCCTGAAAGCTGAAGGCTCTGCCTCCCATTCTATTCTTAAGTATCCTAGGAACCACAAGTAAGCCAGCAGTCTGAGAGCGAAGTGCTCTGTTGGGGTGATATGGTACTATGAGGTCTTTGAGATAAGATGGTGCCTGATTATTCAAGACCTTGTATGTGAGGAGAAGAGTTTTAAATTCTATTCTAGATTTAACAGGGAGCCAATGAAGAGAAGCCAATATGGGAGAAATATGCTCTCTCTTTCTAGTCCCTGTCAGTACTCTAGCTGCAGCATTTTGGATCAGCTGAAGGCTTTTCAGGGAGCTTTTATGACAGCCTGATAATAATGAATTACAATAATCCAGCCTAGAAGTAATAAATGCATGAATGAGCTTTTCAGCATCACTCTGAGAAAGGATGTTTCTAATTTTAGAAATATTGCGCAAATACAAAAAAGCGGTCCTACATATTTGTTTAATATGTGCATTGAAGGACATATCCTGGTCAAAAATGACTCCAAGATTTCTCACAGTGTTACTGGAGGCCAAAGTAATGCCATCCAGAGTAAGTATCTGGTTAGACACCATGTTTCTAAGATTTGTGGGGCCGAGAACAAGAATTTCAGTTTTATCTGAATTTAGAAGCAGGAAATTAGAGGTCATCCAGGCCTTAATGTCTTTAAGACATTCCTGCAGTTTAACTAATTGATGTGTGTCATCTGGCTTCATTGATAGGTAAAGCTGAGTATCATCTGCATAACAATGAAAATTGATGCAGTGCTTTCTAATAATACTGCCTAAGGGAAGCATGTATAATGTAAATAAAATTGGTCCTAGCACAGAACCCTGTGGAACTCCATAATTAACCTTAGTGTGTGAAGAAGACTCCCCATTTACATGAACAAATTGGAGTCTATGAGATAAATATGATTCAAACCACTGCAGTGCAGTACCTTTAATACCTATAGCAAGCTCTAATCTCTGTAATAAAATGTTATGGTCAACAGTATCAAAAGCTGCACTGAGGTCCAACAGGACAAGAACAGAGATGAGTCCACTGTCAGAGGCTCTAAGAAGATCATTTGTAACCTTCACTAATGCTGTTTCTGTACTGTGATGAATTCTGAAACCTGACTGAAACTCTTCAAATAAACCGTTCCTCTGCAGATGATCAGTTAGCTGTTTTACAACTACTCTTTCAAGAATCTTTGAGAGAAAAGGAAGGTTGGAGATTGGCCTATAATTAGCTAAGACAGCTGGGTCAAGTGATGGCTTTTTAAGCAGAGGTTTAATTACAGCCACCTTGAAGGTCTGTGGTACATAGCCAACTAATAAAAACTGATTGATCATTTTTAAGATTGAAGCATCAATAATTGGAAAGACTTCTTTGAACAGTCTAGTAGGAATGGGATCTAACAAACATGTTGCTGGTTTGGAGGAAGTAACTATTCAAGTTAACTCTGAAAGATCAACTGGAGCAAAAGAGTCTAAACAAATACCAGCAGTGCTGAAAGCAGCCGAACATGAAGAATAATCTTTGAGATGGTTATGAATCATTTTTTCTCTAATGTCTAAAATTTTATTTGTAAAGAAATCCATGAAGTCACTACTAGTTAAAGTGAAAGGAATACTCGGCTCTACAGAGCTCTGACTCTTTGTCAGCCTGGCTACAGTGCTGAAAAGAAACCTAGGGTTGTTCTTATTCTCTTCAATTAATGATGAATAGTAAGATGTCCTAGCTTTACGGAGGGCTTTTTTATAGAGCAACAAACTTTTTTTCCAGGCTAAATGAGCATCTTCTAATTTAGTGAGACGCCATTCCCTCTCCAGCTTTCGGGTTATCTGCTTTAAGCTGTGCGTTTGTGAATTATACCACGGAGTCAGGCACTTCTGATTTGAAGCTTTCCTTTTCAGAGGAGCCACAGTATCCAAAGTTATACGCAGTGAGGATGTAAAACTATTGACGAGATAATCAACCTCACTGGGAGCAGAGTTTAGGTAGCTGCTCTGCACTGTGTTGGCACATGGCACTGAAGAGCATAACAATGAAGGAATTAGATCCTTAAACTTAGTTACAGCACTTTCAGAAAGACTTCTACTGTAATAAAACTTATTCCCCACTGCTGTGTAATCCATTAACGTAAATGTAAATGTTACTAAGAAATGATCAGACAGGAGGGGGCTTTCAGGGAGTAATGTTAAGTCTTCAGTTTCTATGCCATATGTCAGGACAAGATCCAGAGTATGATTAAAGTGGTGGGTGGGCTCCTTTACATTTTGAGAGAAGCCAATTGAATCTAACAATAGATTAAATGCAGTGTTGAGGCTGTCATTCTCAGCATCTACATGGATGTTAAAATCACCCACTATAATTATTTTATCTGAACTGAGCACTAAATCAGATAAAAAGTCTGAGAAATCAGACAGAAACTCTGAGTAGGGACCAGGTGGACGATAGATAATAACAAATAAAACAGGTTTTTGATTTTCCCAATTAGGATGGACAAGACTAAGAGTCAGGCTTTCAAAAGAATGAAAACTTTGTCTGGGTCTTTGATTAATTAATAAACTGGAATTGAAGATTGCAGCTAATCCTCCTCCTCGACCTGTGCTTCGAGCATTTTGACAGTTACTGTGACTCGGGGGTGTTGATTCATTTAAACTAACATATATATCCTGCTGTAACCAGGTTTCTGTAAGGCAGAATAAATCAATATGTTGATCAATTATTAAATCATTTACTAATAGGGACTTGGAAGAGAGAGACCTAATGTTTAACAATCCACATTTAATTGTTTTATTTTTTGGTGCAGTTGATGAAGCTGTATTATTTATTGTTTTTGAATTTTTATGCTTAAATAGTTTTTTGCTGATTTTAGCTTTGGTTTTTGGTGGTCTGGGAGCAGGCACCGACTCTATGGGGATGGGGTTTTGGGGGGATGGCAGGAGGAGAGAAGCTGCAGAGAGGCGTGTAAGACTGCAACTCTGCTTCCTGGTCTCAACCCTGGGTAGTCAGTTTTTAGGAATAAACTGGAGTTCTCATGTTAATTATTTCTTCATGTTTTAGAGTTCTTTTATTGATTCTATAAAGGAAACAACAATAAAAAGAAAGTATCAAAAAATAAAGTGGGAACAGAAGTGATATTAAACACAGCTAAAAACAATCAACATAATGTTACATGAGGCATATGTAAATATGGACAATAAAGTAAATACAAACAATCCAAAACATTATCCAAACCCTGTAAATAGACCGCAGATAATACCGTTTGATAGATAAGACAGAATCATAGCTAAACCCAAAGATGTAATTTTACAGTTTTTCTCAATTGCCAAAACACTAAACCCTGCTGTCTGAACAATATGCTCAGTGCCCTGAACACATTTATTGAAACATTCACATTTTTGGCAGAAACCTAAGCACTTTTCATCTTGTTAGACATAACTTGCAAACATATTTTCAATCGCTAAAACACATTTTGCACTGTGATGGACTTGGGTTGCATAATGGTAAGCACAGGTAGCAAAAGTGAAACTCAGTGGCACAGGTGTCTCAACTTAAATACAGCAACTCAAAATTGATCACACATGTGGCTAATGATGTGAAGAAACCAATATAAGCCAGTACAAGGAGCCCTGGTTGTTCAGGTTTCACTATAGATAGAAGCAATCAGAGAGGAGCAGGAGGAGTAGATACTGTATGCACTTTTGTTGTAAAGTTTTATTTATTTTATATATATATATATGTGTGTGTGTGTGTACTACAATTGCTAAACAGGAGTTTTGTTTTGAAAAAGCATTTTTGTAAACAGGAAAGATCATCTCTAAAGACTTTATGATCTGATTGTTGTGTATTCCTTTTTTCTATGTTGTGTGTAATGACTGTTCAGTAGTGTTTTTCATCTTGATTGACTCGGGGTCTGATCTGACAACACTGTTTGCTTTTGAGCCCTGTTTGAACTGTTTTGAGGCAATAGTTTGGTTTTGCAGGAAGAGTCAGAGGTTTTGTGAAAGTAGTCTGAAAATTGAGTTTTGTGTTTACAGTTTAGAGGCATGGAGGGATGGTTTCAAGAAATGTGTCTTGGCAATTGAGAAAAACTGTAAAACCAACCCTGCCCTCTACTGGACTCAAGAAGCACTAACCTGCCGCTCTGCCACATGCTGTTGCTTATAACAGAGGTATATATTATTATAAACTAAAACGGTTTCTGACATATATAATCTC
Organism: Archocentrus centrarchus; assembly: GCF_007364275.1. Taxonomy (NCBI): domain Eukaryota; kingdom Metazoa; phylum Chordata; class Actinopteri; order Cichliformes; family Cichlidae; genus Archocentrus; species Archocentrus centrarchus. The sequence continues at coordinate 27,561,395 of NC_044362.1, read as the reverse complement.
ACTACAATAAAAAAAAAAACAACTGTTAATTAAAATAGTTAAACAACACTATCACACTCATAACTGTAACAATGTAACTGCTCTTACACCAGCAGTAATTACAAGGGGTCCAGCATGGCCCACTAGTTGTGGCCTAATTAATTCAGAACAAAACATTAAAACACTCAGAGTAAACTTAGTGGTTGTGTGAACACTCACAGGTTAACATTAGTACGACTCTCTGAAAGTTGTACAAAGCCAGATATAATATGTTGCCAGGAAAGGTACAGAGGATTCTGTGTTTCCATTTCTGGAGTCAAACTGTGGAAGAGTTTTCCAGTGGGCCTACACCAATGTTTGAGCATTATTCATTTCAAAATATACTTTCGATACATGCTTTTGGAAGGGTATAAAATCAATTAGGTCTTTAATGAAATCTATTAGGATAATTGATAAAGTTAATCACATTTAGGTATATCTATATTTATGCATTTTTTTAATATTTTGCTCTCGTTTATTATTGTGGGGTTAGTGTATACACATGCTGAAGGGATAGGTGAACTTTATATTTAACTTTATATTAATAGAGTGTTGAGCATGGGGTAGGGTTTAATAAGTATGTACATGCTTCTTCCTACTCCATTTCGGGCATGGGGATTTTGTTTATGTGTGTATGTGTATACATAGGCATGTCTGTGTGTATATGTATATGCCAATATATGTATATAGGTTTGTTGTTTTATATGTCTGAAATAAAGACAGTCAATCAATCAATCAAAGTCTGATAAACTCATGTGCAGCAACTACACCATCAAACTGAACTCTGTTACCAAGGCAGGGGTGAGTGCTAAGCATTCTGATTTAGAAATATTGGTCACCATAATGATCGCCCCACGCTGGTAACACAGACTGGGAGCTGTTTCCACAGAAGAGGGGCCTGAAAGCTGAAGGCTCTGCCTCCCATTCTACTCTTAAATATCCTAGGAACCACAGCAGTCTGAGAGCGAAGTGCTCTTTTGGGATGATACGGTACTATGAGGTCTTTAAGACAAGTTGGGGCGTGATTATTCAAGACCTTGTATGTAGCAAGAAGGATTTTAAATTCTATTCTAAATTTAACAGGGAGCCAATGAAAAGAAGCCAATATGGGAGAAACACGCTCTCTCTTTCTGGTCTCTGTCAGTACTCTAGCTGCAGCATTTTGGATCAGCTGAAGGCTTTTCAGGGAGCTTTTAGGACAGCCTGATAATAATGAATCACAATAGTCCAGCCTAGAAGTAATAAATGCATGAATTAGCTTTTCAGCATCACGTGTGTGAGCATATGTGAACATATGAGAGCCCATAAGGGTAACAATTAAGAGCACAACTTTGGTTTAATAAGAAATCCTGTTTTTAATTTTCAACTCCCTTCCAGTACAGGGGTGCAACAAAGTATCCCCTTTAACCAGAGCAGCACAGTAGCGTAGATGTGGTAAAAGAGAAAACATGAGACCAGTCATATTGTTGACTATAAAAGCACGCTCACGTATCTTATGAGTACGACCCCTATCTCTGAAACAATTACATGTCTAGAGCTTGTTGCTCCCAGTTCACTGAATGGAAATCCCTTTTCAAGACTGAAAGATGACAACTTCTAAAATGAAAGTGTGTTTTATATAAATACAAATATTACGGTTCCCACCTATTTTTGATACATCAAGAAACAAAACAGATTCCCTTCTACATTCCAATGAAAATTTCACCGTTGGCATTAAGGAATTTAAAGGTTTCCAATTCATCCCATGTGCCAGAAACTCTAAAAACAAATATTATCTATGTATCTGAACCATCATTTCACCCCTAGGAAATAAAGACTTATTGTGATATCCAAAGTCCTCCTCAAACTTTCTCGTAAATAAATTGGATGTTGTAAGTGGATGTTGAAGAAAGGCACATTCTGATTTTAGATCAACCCTGGAAGGATGTCCTGGAAACAAATCAGAAGTACCTTGTTAGGAAAATATAATTGTCAAGATTATTCATCTTGCATGGCTTGTATATTTGAACTCTTGATTTAGGTTAGAAAAAAAACTACAGGATACCTTCTTTAAAGTCTCATAGTAAAAAAAAAAACAAAAAAAAAAAAAAAACAACAACAACAACAACAACAACAAAAAACATCTAAGCTTGAATATAATTCTGCATTTTGGTGTACTTTCAAAAGCAGTAGCAATTATTTCACTGTTGCTGAAAAAACATGCTGGGACTTACATTTTGTGACAATGCAAAGACCAGTGAAGATAGTCAAGAAAAAAAGGCCAACAGAAGTCAAAGTTGTAATTAAGGTGGCTCCACTGGAATCTGTAAAGGAACCAAAACATTAGATCACAAACAACTGACCAGGATCAGTTATGCAATTTGAAATTTGCAATTATTTCTGTCAGGGAAAAATGGTTCTAGTAGCAGAACCTTCAGCTGCTCCCTTTAGGAGCTGCCACAGTGGATCATCAGCCATCATCTCTCCCTGTCCCTATTACACCAAATCTCTGCATGTCCCCCTTCACTTCATCCATGAATCTTCTCTGTGGTGTTTCCAGTTTCCTCCTGCTTGATCAATATATCCACCATTCCTACTCTGCCCATGATCAAACATCTCAGCCTTGCCTTTCTAAAGCTGTTTCTAAACCACTCAACCTGAGTTGTCCCTTTGATAAACTCATTCCTAATCTTGTCCATTCTGGTGATTCCCAATGAAAACCTCAACATCTTCAACTCTGCCGCCTCCAGTTCTGCTTCCTGTCTTTTTGTTAGCACATTTGACTATCATCTTGTAACCTTTCCCTTTCAGTCTTGCTGCTATCCTTCAAGATTCAAGAAGATTTTATTTGTCATTATATGTAAACATATATAACGAAATTTGCGTTCCAGGACACCCATCCAAGAGAAATACAAACAGAAACAAACAGGGGGAGACAGGTGTCTGAGGTCGTGCAGCCGTTTTGCCGGCGCTACCTTTAGCAGGAAAACAAAGAGATACACTGGGATAGTTAATTTAAAAAAAATCATCTCGTACTGTGTTCATTATGAACACCTTACGAGGTTCCAAAAAACACCTCAGCAAAGCAGCAGCACATTTAAAGCCTGGAGAGCACTGGGGTGGGTAGGGGAGGGGTTCCAGAGGAGACGAGCAGGATACTGTGATGGCCACACAGCTTCCAGACCAGCAGTTCATGATAATGTTCATGATAACATGGTATAGTCAGCCTTGGTTGCCAGGATACCACTTCATACAGGTCACAACACGGGGCGGGGGTGAAAAGCATCTGTTTACATAACATCTCCAAGAGGCGATTTAGATAGACAGCCATCCAAGGCCGTCTGGGAGCCAAATTCCAAATACTACAGTTGTTTTGGCTCAGGCCGTCATAACTATTTGCTGACAGACCTTACAGTTTTCTGGTTACCTCTCAGAATCCAATCCTCCGAATTTGGTTCTACTCCGCCATGCAGAACAGAGACTCCAACACTCCTCCAGATGTAATCCATTTCGATTCAGCTCTACTGAGTCTGATTGAATTTGTACTGTTTCTGCATCCCTCATAGGCAGCCTTACTAGGGCCTGAACAGCTGCCCGGAAACCAGGTATCCCCAAGTCCAATTCAGGGAAAAAAAAAATCCTGGTATCAATATATATTCCACATCCACACAGTGCAGCCAGGAATGTTATCTTCCATCCCCACGGGAATCCATAACATAGCCAGCCGGGTGTGTAGTCGGACCAGAGGAAAGAGGGTTTCCCTTCTCCCAATCTCCTCGTGATGAGAATTTGGCCATCAATAGTGTTGAGAGACAAGCTGACCAGATCCATAATTTAATTTCCAGTTCGGGGATGTGTGAAGAGATGCTCTAAACAGCGAAGCAGCAAAAAGGGGTAGATAGGGAAGGCTGGGGAGAAGAGAAAAATGTGTCTGTCTCCACCGAGAGCAGGAAGGGAGAGAGGTCACGCCTGATACTTGTTTCCACCTCATTCATCCTGTCTGCACTTTCTTCTTCACCTCTCGTTGCTTTGGATGTTTAATCCCAGGCATTTAAACTCATCCACATTCACTACATCTACTCCTCGCAGCTTCACTGTTACACCTGCCTCCCTCACACACATGTATTCTATCTTGTTTCTACTGACTTTCCTTACCACTCTCGAAGTGCATACTTCCACCTCCCCAGGCTTTATTCCACCTGCTCCTCACTCTCACTACAGATCACAATGTCATCTGCAAACATCAAAGTCAATGGAGACTCCTGCCTGACCACCTCTGTCAGCCTGTCCATCACTGACAAAGACGACACCAGAGGAGGCTCAGAGCTGATCCTTGACATAATCTCACCTCCACTATCCTTCTATCACTCCTACGACACACCTCACCGCTGTTTCACTGTCCTCCTTCATGTCCTGCATGACAGCAATAAGAAATTGTTTATACAGAAATAGTATAAACATAGTTTGATCAGAGTTTGATCAGAGCAGCATCTGAAAACTTTCACGAGTTCTTTGAAAAGGCAATAGTTCCTCAGAGAAAAGGAAAACAGAGGTCATAAATGAAAATAAATAAATAAGCTGGAGGTCACTGTCAGGGTAACTGGAGACATTGGATCTGGGGAATAACAGGTGTGAATGAATTCACAACAAGTCTATACTGAGGCAACATTTTAAAATAATCGTGAAAAAAAGAAACCTACCTTGGACTACGACCGTGTATTCAGCTACCCTTTGCTCTTGTCTCCCAACAACTACTGCAGTATAATCTCCACTGTCACTGTGTTGTATATTCTTTAATAACAAAGAGTAATTTTGTCTGAACAGCTCAGCCCTTCCTTCATATTTGTCAAACACAACTGGATCATTATTAAAACTACACTTAGCTACATTGTTAATGGTATTAAATTTCCAGAATAAATCTGTTTTTTTGTCAAGTTCAACAGGTTTCTGTACATCCAGGTATAAGTCCTTTCCATGCAGCACAAATACATGTTGGAGCCCTAAAAGAACAGAAAAAAGAATCATGAACATGCAGCTGCAATCCTCTTAAATCAAATACATGCATTTTTTATTATTTATTTGTTCATTATACAGTTTATTGAACATCATTACCAAGGTCATCTCTAAGCTGGCACAGAGGAGAATGTGGACACACAAAAAACAAAAATTAACCTATGATGTCTGCTGGCGGTATGTTTTTTGTTTGTTTGTTTTTTCATTTTAAGTTATTTTTTCATTTTTTTCCCACAGGGTAAAATTGTTATTCGTATCGGTGATAATAACAGCTAGTCATGTCGATTGGAGTTCACTTAATGTATATTATTTGATCCACAATAGCACTCAGAAAACATATTCAGTGTTTACACTGACACATTTTTGTATTTCATTTAAAAAAAAAAATCACTTGGTTTGATTTGGTGGCAGCAATGGATCTCAAAAAAGTTGAGAATCAGATTAAACTTTATGAATCCATTTTCAGGGAAATTAAAGAGTTCCAGAACACTCATCCAAAGACAATACAGGACTTTTGTTCCACTTGATGACTGCAGTTTTAATTTCTCAATGCTGCAAACAGAATGCTTTACTGTAAATATTGCAAATTAACACATTTTCTGCCTTTTGTTCCACTTGTCCGGCCACGGACCTGTAACAATCACAACCTCATTATTTCATCGTTTGATGTCGACTTCCTTTCTTTCACAGTGCGTTTTATGAGGGCGATTTATTCGCAAAAACTCAGTGCGTCCGGTGTGTATATAGGTTACAGGACAAGTTCACATCCGAAAGATTAGGAATTTCATGTCGTTTTTACGCACCGCATCCGGTGTGAAACGGCCTTTAGAGTGAAAATAAAGCCAGTCATGCAGTCCAACATCTTATTCAATATTTTACACCTACTACATCACTAAAGTCAGTCGGTCTTGTAAAGTTTTGAGCAACCATGACTCAGTCCTGACTGTGGCAACCTTTAAAACCCCCGTGTAAAACATGAATGATGGGTGATGTATAGTGGGTTGTATACTGTGCACATTGAGCCATGCATATTGCGATATAACCAAGACAGGGCCCTCCTTCTCCACCTTGCCTCAGATGTGACAGAGGCCTGGCTACCTGAAATCTTATTCTCCTCTGTCCCATCCGGGCCCCCTCTAGCCCCGGGCCGGGGGCGTGCCGCCCTCCCAGCCCCTCCAGAAGCTCCGCCCCTGTCCAGTAATAAACATGTCAGTTACAATCAACAAACCACACAGCAAAAATAGCATCAACAACCAGGTCTTTTGGGATGGATCATAATGAGTCTAAGAATTTGCTGGATGTATATGTAATAGCTCCTCTGATTAGCCACACTAGTAACTCAGCTTTTTATTTCCATAGCATATCACATAGAAAAAAGCTAACATGTTATCGGGTTGAGCAGAATATTAGTCAAAAACCCAGAGGCTCACAAAGGAATCTCCAACTATATTTCTTACCACAATAATGCCAATCACAGAAGGTGACAGTATTCTCAGTTGTTTATATTTATTATGATTTTAGCACTTCTTGTTCCTGGTTCTTACTTAGTCATTTGCTTTTGAATTGATATGTCGCATAAAGGCGCCAAAGCTCATATTAAAATCTACTGAGGCAGGAAGCTGTTTTAGGATCCCGAAGATGTTTTAGGACCTCGGATGACTCTGTATCTGTGCATACAAGCTTTCTGGCAAAGCTTTGTCTTTGGGCTCTGTGGATCCCGTGGGTCCAGTGTGAGACCCCACCAAACAGTACGTGGATGTTGAAGCGCTAACTGAAGCGTCACCGCCTAGATTCTGTTCCAAACATGGTGTTGTTACAACCTGGAAAACAAATTACAACTTTTTTTGCAAAGCTTCTTTCCCATTTTTTTATTACATTTTATTCATGAACAATACCATTGTACGGCCATTAAACTGTATTAAAATGAGCAGGAATCTTATAACAGATCAGTGTCTGCAGAAGTGACAACCCTGCATCATAAAATTACAATGAATGTGTATTTTATTTAAATGGTATTCATATGTAACACGTTTTTAAGATTATGTTGTCAAACAGTACAATAATGTGATAAATAATGTGTTTATAAAACACGCCAGCTGAATTCAAATAAAACATCTGTGTCTAATCTGAACAGATCTGGGCTAAACCCTCTGGTTAGACAAAAAATGGAACATCTAAAAATTCAGCAGGCAGACTCCATCCAAAGCCTCTGAGCACAAACTGATAGTGTGACCAGGAGAGCACGAGTGTGTGGCAGCAGGACCAGAAAAACCTTTTGGTCACATACAAAAAAACCAAAAAATAAATGTTAGGACCATGCAAGTTTTATTGGTGACTTTTGATTACAAAAGGGAATATACTCTACTCAAAAAAATTAAAGGAACACTTTGAAAATACATCAGATCTTAATGGGGGAAAAAGTCATGCTGGGAAAAAAAAAATCATACTGATACAGCGTCAGTGATGTATCAGGAATGAGAGGATGCCAAATGAAATGATCAACCTACAGAGGACTGAATTCAAATTGAAAAAATGAGGTGGCAGGCTAGTCCATTTTCCCACACTTTCATTGTAGCAGCTCAAAATTGTACTCAGCATTTTCAGTGGCCCCTACGTGTTTGTATGCATGCCTAACAATGTTGGGGCATGCTTCTAATGAGATGATGGATGATGTCCGGGAGGTTCTCTTCCCAGATCTGGACCAGGGCCTCACTGAGCTCCTGGACAGTCTTAGGTGGACATGGTGTCATAGTACCGAAACATAACGTCACAGAGATGTTCCGTTGGATTTATGTCAGGTGAGTGTGGGGGTCAGTTAATGGTATCAATTCCTTCATCCTCCAAGAGCTGCCTGCATGTTCTCATCACATGTGGCCTAGCATTGTTGTCCACCAGGGGGAACCCAGGACCCACTGCTCCAGCACAGAGTATGATAATGAGTCATCCAAATACCTAATCGATACCTACAGGCTGCCATTGCCTATTCTGTGCATCCCTGCATGGATATGTCTTCCCAGACAATCACTGACCCACCACCAAACCAGTCGTGCTGAAGGATGTTACAGGCAGCATAATGTGCTACACAGCTTCTCGAGACCCTTTAACATCTGTCACATGTGCTCAAGGGGAACCTGCTCTCATCTGTCAGAAGCACAGGACACCAGTGGTGCTCCATGGTGCAGAGCAGTGAGCACAGGGCCTGCTAGAGGACACCGGACCTTCAGGCCACCCTCACGAAGTCTCTTTCTGATTGTTTGGTCAGAGACACTCACACCAGTGGCCGTCTGGAGTCATTTTGTAGGGCTCTAATAGTGCTCATCCTGTTCCTATTTGTGAATAAACACCCACCACCAGTAGTGACACTGAGCCTAGCCAATCCAAAACTAGTGAAAAAACATTCAGAAAATTTGAGGAGCGAAAAAAATGTCAGTAGCCTCCATCTGTAAAACCATTCCTGATTTGGGTGGTTGTCTCATTGTTGCCCCCTTGTGCTCCTGTTGTTAATTTCATTGACACCAAAGCAGCTGAAACCCCCTCTGCTGCTTAACTGACCAGATCAATATCCCAGAAGTTTAATTGACTTGATGCTATACTGTGAGCAGTATATATGAGGTCTGTATTGAATTTTTTTTAAAAAGAAAAAGAAAATGACTTTGCTTCTTTCATCAAATCAAATCTTATTTAACACACTTACCTCAGGAACTGCATACACTGTATTTTCTCTGTTTTCTCTGTCATCTGGTGGTCAGACATACAGTGGCTTGCAAAAGTATTCATACCCCTTGAACTTTTCCATATTTTGTCACATTACAACCACAAACATAAATATATTTCACTGGAATTTAATGTGAAAGACCAACACAAAGTGGTATACAACTGTGAAGTGGAAAGAAAATTATACATGATTCAAAACATTTTTTACAAATAAAAAACTGAAAAGTGCGATGTGCAAAAGTATTGAGCCCCCTTTTCTCTGAGTGCAACCAATTGCATTCAGAAGTTGCCTGATGACTGCTAATGACTAACAAGAGTCCACCTGTGTGTAATCTAATCTCAGTACAAATACAGCTGCTCCGTGACAGCCTCAGAGGTTGGTTAAGAGAATATTGGGGAGTAAACAGCATCATGAAGTCCAAAGAACACAGCAGACAGGTCAGGAATAAGTAGTGATGTTACCTCCAACACCGAGGCTTCGAAGCACGCTTCAAACTCGCCAGGGTAGTTATGGTGAAGCAGTGGGCCGGAGCTTGCTTCAGTTGACGTCACTGATGACGTTCGAACCACTTCACTGCTTCATTCAGACTGAATCAGCTGACTGGTTTGATTTCACAGGCGGAGCTTTGAAACTTTGGCGCGATACTCAGAGTATTTAAGACGACTGAAACGCCGTTTCACACCTTGTACCAAACCTGCTGTGCGTCAGTGACGGCTGGTTTGTGTGAATTTCAAACTTTCAATAAGAGAGCCATCTCATTTTCCCTAAGTATGGGAATATTTTGATTTGGTGCCACCGAATAAGGTAAAATAATTTCAGCATGTCCATCCATCCATTTCTTTCCAATTATATAGGAAACTTGTGCAGGTAGGACGAGCATGGAAAAAGAAAAATGTTGATGCTTAAACCACATCAATAGCCCAAAAAATATAATGAGGTTACAGCCAATTAATCTCTCCGATCTCAGTCGCCAGGCAATCCGGCGTTGACATCGGAGCATTCCGGGTATTAATAAACTACTTTATGATCAACAAAACATGATGACACTAAGTGAGATTTAATTTAAAACATAAAATCATGCATCCACCTTTAAATTGGTGCCCAAATGTGCGATTAGCGGCCAGCGACGTTCAACGTGTCGAAAAGCAAACAGGTGAGCTCGAACAACGTCACTGGCCGAAGATGCAGCGATCACAACACACCTATTCAGTGTTTATTCAAATATAATACTCATAGTGCCTCATCATTCAAAAGATGCTTTTCTTTCTCCCTTTCTTACTTCCTGGTCACACCAGCTTCTTCTGTTCTGTGTGAAAGGATGGTCTCAAAGGCTGGGAAGCTGTCCCTAAAAAGAAAAACCAGTGAAGTCCATCTACTGTGGAAACATTATTCCTGAATAATAATAAAAAACCGAGATGCAAAAGCACACATTTCCTGCACACCAAGCATAATAACAAAGGAAATAACTGTACACCAAAAAAAAAAAGAAAAAAAAAAGGGGGAAACGGATCAATCTCACCTACTGACTCATTATTATTGAACATCTTCCCTGTCCAGTATGAAATTTAGAATCAACGACAAACCAAACCATTTCCACATATATTTATTTATTTATTATCATTTCATAGATGGAATTACTCAGGCAGATGATTTTTACATATGGGATACAAAGAACAAATACATAAAACAGGTCATTTGAAGAATTGTCCCAACACACGTTAAGAAGTGTTATTATACACATGAAAGCTGCGTCACATCTGCAGGGCTTCATTTGGCTGTGCAACAACCATTGTGGTCAGCAGATGTCACCCAAGAGCACTGAATGAACCTTCGAGTAGAGAACCAATTTTTGACACAATGGTTCAAAAAGGGTCAGAGCTTCAGAAAGCCTCGTTTTGCCATCACTAGGAATAAGGTTGCGGAGAAGTTTAAAGCAGGCTTAGGCTATAAAAAGATTTCCCAAGCTTTGAACACCTCACAGAGCACTGTTCAATCCATTATCTGGAAATGGAAAGAGTACGGCACAACTGTAAACCTACCAAGACAAGGCCGTCCACCTAAACTTACAGACCAAACAAGGAGAGCACTGACCAGAGATGCAGCCAAGAGGCCCATGGTGACTCTGGACGAAATGCAGAGATCCACAGCTCAGGTGGGGGAATCCGTCCACAGGACAGCTATTAGTCGTGCACTGCAGAAATGTGGTCTTTATGGAAGAGTGGCAAGAAGAAAACCATAAAAAGTCCCGTTTGGTCAGATGAGACCAAAATTGAACTTTTTGGCCAAAATGCAAAATGCTATGTGTGGAGGAGTTGATGAGAAGATGGATGGAGCCAAATACAGGGCAATCTTGGAGGAAAACCTGTTGGGAGTCTGCAAAAGACTTGAGACTGGGGCGGAGGTTCACCTTCCAGCAGGACAACGACCCTAAACATAAAGCCAGGGCTACAATGGAATGGTTTAAAATGAAACATATTCATGTGTTAGAACGGCCCAGTCAAAGTCCAGACCTAAACGCAATTGAGAATTTGTAGCAAGATCTGAAAACTGCTGTTCACAAACGCTCTCCATCTAATCTGACTGAGCTTGAGCTGTTTTGCAAAGAAGAATGGGCAAAAATCTCAGTCACTAGATGTGCAAAGATGGTGGAGACATACCCTAAAAGACTTGCAGCTGTAACTGCAACAAAAGGTGGTTCCACAGAGTATTGACTCAGGGGGGCTGAATACTTTTGCACACCTCACGTTTCAGTTTTTATTTGTAAAAAATATTTTAAATAATGTATAATTTTCTTTCCACTTCACAGTTGTATACCACTTTGTGTTGGTCTTTCACATTAAATTCCAGTGAAATATATTTATGTTTGTGGTTGTAATGTGACAAAATATGGAAAAGTTCAAGGGGTATGAATACTTTTGCAAGCCACTGTATATGAAATATTATGAAAAATATTTCCAGTCACAGAAATATGACATATCTGGTCATAAAATTATGACATATCATAAGTCATATTTTTATTGTCCATCATAAATAATTCATTTTGACATAAAGTGGGACCCAATTACTCTCTGCTGCGCTGCTGCAGTTTGGATCATTTGCAAGCGGCAAAATAACAGTTGATCACAGCCAACATAGAGAGAATTACAGTAGTCAAGATGAGAGGTAATGAACGCATGAATTACTCTCTCAAAGTCCTGTGGTGGGGGGTAGGCCTTTATTTTACTAAGGAGCCTTAAATGAAAGAAACTCAATGAGCTTATCAAATTTGAATGAAAGCATAGTTCAATTCAGTTTTATTTATGTATTAATAAATCACAATAGCAGGTTCTTTATATCGTAAGACAAAGAACCTTCAATAATACTGCAAAAAACCCCAACAAACAGCCCACAATTAGCAAGCATTTGGTGACAGCACAAAGGAAAAGTTATATGTCTTTGGTTATGAATATTTTTTCTTTTTGTGAAGAAATTCATGAAAGCATTAATAGTTAAAGGAATACTCGGCTCAACAGAGCTCTGACTCTTTCTCAGTCTGGCTGCAGTGCTGAAAACAAACCTGGGGTTGTTCGTATCACTGATAAAGATATCCTAGCTTTATGTATGCTTTCTATAAAGCAACAAACTCTTTTTCCAGGCTAAATGAAGATCTTCTAAATTAGCGAGACACCAGTTCCTCTCCAGCTTACGGGTTATCTGCTTTAAGCTACATGTTTGTGAATATACTAGGGATGTGCCGATCCGATATTCAGTATCGGTATCGGTCCGATACTGGCCTAAATTACTGGATCGGATATCAGAAAGAAATAAAAAATGCAATCCGATACATTAAATAGCGTTTCGCTCACATTAGCTGCATTGAAGTTCTCCGTCGTCTTCTTCTTCTTGTGGGTTTGCGGTTGACCAAACCAGCTTAGAGCTGCATTACCGCCACCTACTGGAATGGAGTGGGGGATCAGGAGTTAGAAAACAACCCCCTCAGATCCTCCGTTGCTGCGACGGATTCCCTTTGACACTGAGCGATCATCGCTGACATGTTTTTCCGCCTCCACCGCTCTCTGCCTTGTTTGTGTGTTGTGCTCCCTGTGCTGAGAATCAGCTGTTATTTTTTTCTCTACTTCAGCTCCCAGACATACTGCTAGCGAGCGCAGCTATTAGCACTAGTGACCGTCCGGTACCGGAAGGACCCCTTCCCCGTCAAAACATTTTTGATACTTTAATCTCTGATTTGTGACTAAATATAGACCTGCAGTAGAAACGTATTTTGGAGAATGCTTGTGAATATAAAGCATTGCTCACACAGCCCCTAGTTTTTCACTGAACACTGATGACGCAACAGCAGCAATCAGCTGATTTACGTGCAGTCTGTCTGCACAAACGGAAAGAGGCGGAGCCGGCGAGCTCAGATGGAGCAGAAGGAAATGTTTTTCTAGTGTCCAAAAGAAGCCTTTTCGTCCCTGTAACCTCCATTAAACCTTTACTGGGAAACAGCTGGAGATCCTTCATCAACCACCTGATCAGTAAGTGAAGAAAAGAGAACTTTGTAGCTGCTCCATCCACCCTGTTTGTTTCACACAGGGAAAAACTGCAGTACGGAAGTTAAAATATGCAGATGAGCTGTTAATATGAAAAAAGTATTTCTTATCCAGTTACTTGGGTAATCAATATAAATAGAATACACAATTGCTAAAATAATCGATAGTTGCAGCCCTAATGAAATTTGCAACATGCCATAAGCATCACCTTCTCACACAGAAGCAACAGGATTCAGGTGATAGTTATTGTTGTAAGTAAAGTTTATTTATATAGCGTTTTTCACAGACAGAAAAGCGCTGTACAATAATTAAAACACAATATCACCCTCCCCACCCCCAGAAAACACTATGTTAAAAACATAATAACAGTACCATATTAAAAGAAAAAAAATAAAAATAAAGTCAGAAACCAGAAAGCCTGGTTAAACAGAAAAGTTTTCAACTATTTTTTAAATGACGCCACAGAGTCAGCTAAATGGAGCTGGAGTGGTAAACAGTTCCAGAGCTTTGGTGCCACTGCCTAAAAAGCTCTGCTCGCCCTGGTCCTTAGTCTTGTATGTGGGACAACTAAAAGACTTTGATTTTGTTGTGTAAGAGACTGTTGACTTCTTTTTTTTTTTATGTTTTTAAATGCCTGGATCAATTTTAAATATCGGATTTATATCGGTATCGGCCGATATCCAAATGTAAAATATCGGTATCGGACATAAAAAAGTGGTATCGTGCCATCCCTAGAATATACCACAGAGTCAGGCACTTCTGATTCAAGGTTTTGATGTTCTTCAGCTCTGGGTGCTGGTTGTTGGGCCTGTGGATTGGGGCTTGGCAGCTCTGTTAACCTGAGCATACACTGTCTCTGGCTGGGGGGAGGCGTTTTTGGTTTTAGTGGTTTCTGGTCCAGTGTGAAACTCTACCAAGGCGTAAGTGGATGTTGGAGACTGACATGAGGCATCTCCTGAGACAGGCTGTCTTTGATTCTGGTCTGGTAGAATGTCCTGGAAATGAATCAAAAGTGCCTCGTTAGGAAAACATAATCATGATTATTTTATCTGGCATGTCTTAAAGAACCCAGGCAGTCTAATTCAAGTAAGCATCACAAATAGTGAAATGTAAATGTGGCAAAGAAAAGCATAAAGCAGGATCTGAGTCAGCAGACTAGAGTTTTTGCTCGTGTATAGCTGTTTATAGCTGTAGACCGAAAATGAAATTCAGAGGTCTGGATTTTAGTTCAATTTGAAATAAAACTGATTTCATTCAGAAAGGTTAGGTCTCAGTTGTTAAATAAGTTACATTTAGGCATTTTGTCCCTCAGTTTGACGGCAAATAGGGAGAGTTTTTTTTTTTTCTTTTTAAAAGAAAGTGTCTGCTTACCTGAGGAATCTCATAAACTGTATTTTCTGGGTTCCCTCTTTTACCTGAAAGTCAGTCATAGAAAATATAGATTGACTTGCTTGAAATTTACATTTTACAGGGAACTTTATTTCCAAATATAATACTTTAAGTTCCAAATTAAAGTATTATATTTACATCTTCTACAAGGTCCTTTTGTACTACATATTTAAGAAATTTTCTTGAGCTGGAGCCAATCGGAGCTGATGTAGTGGATTTATATGGAATAACATTAATTCCAAATTCTGTATGTTAACTCCTGATAGTTACAGAGAACTTGGATGCAATCCTGTTCTGTCAGTATACTGTAAACAGATCAGTCTGATACAGTCGAGTAGAAAATGCTAAAAGTAATTTTCATATTTTCTTAACTTTCATTCTTAGATTGAAATAAATTCAGTGAATTTTATGAAAAAACATGCATGTCATAGTTTTTTAAAAACTATGTAAACAGCTGCATCCTATTGTAATGACTACACTGTAACCCCAGTATTATTACATATAATACGCTCTTTATCAATTCAATAATGGCATTTATAATCTTTGAAGTATATTCATTATATACAGACATAATGTCTGAGTTATATTCATTCAAAGATAGTTGAAAGGTTTCATAGTTCACTGTGTGTTAATATGTATTATTACATTTATTAGATTTTTTTTAAAAAGCAGTGTTTATTTGGAACTAATGGATTCTTAAATTGGCCTGAAGAACGTCCATATCAGGTCCTTTTTTAAATAAAAAAACATGAGAAAAAAGAAAGGAGGTGGGCACCTTTGATACTGAATCATTTTGGTAATTTTGGTAATTTGATGCAGTCTTATTTCCGAGGAACGAGTGAATTTTTTAAGAACAAGGCAGGTCTCACACCAAGAGTTGGGGAGCTGTAAAATATCTGAACAAGGAAGAGACTGCTGGACATCAGAAGATTGCCCTTCTCTAATAACTGAACCAGTTTATTAAAATGATAAGTCATTTTCCTTAAAAAGATTGATGACCCTTTACAGAACTGCTCCGAGTCAGCATGGTGTCATTACGGTGCCGTGGGCTTCATTTTAGAGGCTTCTCTAACTGTCACAGTGGGTACCAGGTGAAGATACTGCAGGGAGGCTGAAATTCAGTTTGGGTTTTTTTTTGTTTGTTTGTTTTAACCTTTATTCTACCAGGTAAAACGTTTGAGAACCAGTTCTCATTTACAAACATGAAATTACTCACAAGTATGTATAGTTACATATTTACATGAATGTATTTATTTATATAAAAAGTAAATTAAAACAGGTAATAGGAGGTGTTTAGTTTGTGATATTACTCATTACTCTGACCTAAATTTGCTGTTCTTGTATTGAAGTTTGTGTCCCAGTGGCAAGTGGGTCTCACATTGGTATTAGTACTTTACATAGGACTGGGTAGTATTAGTAATTTAGAGAGGTTGTTGTTGTTTGTTTGGTTGATTGTTTTTTTGTTTGTGGGTTTTTTGTCTGTTTTGTTTATTTATTTAGGTCAAAACTTGATGGTCCAGAGTTCTTCTATTTTGGGTCTATTTGACTTTCGTCTTAATGATTTTCTCTTCCTTATTTAGTTCAAATATTTTATAGAGAAGTCTACAGCGGAAGAGTACAAATGTTGCTTTGTCACATTTGTATCTTGTATATTTTAGTTATGGATGATTATTACTTATTATTACTTGTCCATGTCTCCCACTAAAAAGACTTTTCAATCTCAAGGACCTGTCTGGTTAGATAAAGGTTGAATATTTGATATAAATCTGTACATTTTCTTGTTAAAGAGCCTCTAAATAGCTAAAACTACTTTGGCAGCTTCTCGTGTGACATCATGCACACATTGCTCAAAAGTTGTCCACCATATTTAAAGTGGCAGACCACTGGTTGCTATGGAAATGTGTATTCTCCAACTGGTTGGCAGTGGTTCCTGAAGGTTGCACAGAAGGTCTGAACCAAAAGGCTCCTAAAGTTTGCTTTGGTTGCTAACAGACTGATGTGGCTGCTGATAGGTTTTCATGTTTGCCTGCAGATACTTATAACTACTCGCTGAAAAAACAACAACAAACAAAACTCTTGCAAAACAGATGTATACTGCTGTACCAAAACATAATATCAGCCAGACTTTAATCTTCTCATTGCCTAATCATATGTGTATGTGTAAGAAGTGTATCTTTGAATACAAAATTGGATTTCTGTGTACTTAAAATAGAAGCTATTCACTGAAAAAAGAAAAAAACACTGAGACTTACATTTTCTGACAGAGAAAAGCACAGTCACAACAGTCAAGATGATGAAAACACCAGCGGAAGCCCCAGCTATGATGGCTTTATTGGGAACTGTAAAGAAATCAAAATATTGTATCAGATATAGTCTGACCACCTTCAACACACTGACTTTAACTTTGCAATTACTTCTATAAGGACAGGAAAGCTCCACATGCAACTTTGAATCAAATCTCTAAAGATTTTGAACCAAAATGTTTCCAACTGTTATTATATTATTCAGAACATTTGATACAATTCAGTGACTGATTTGCAACAGCAGAAAATCTTTTTTCTGATCACTACAGTATTAAATATCACATATATGTTTGCGACAGTTTGCTCACACATGTGCACACACACAGGTGCTTGCTTCTGCAGAGTAAGGTTGGACAGTGATAGTAAACGCATTAGAACAGCAAGTAAAAATCTGTACAAGTCCTTTAAAGAGCCAGTGTGTACTTTAATTGGAGAAAAGGTAATGGTGTCATTGGACAGTAATAAAGCAAACCCATGTTTGATGGTGTCAAAGGACACCAACCATTTCACCTGGAATAGATGAATGTCAAGAGGTAAAATCTTTCAAATATATATACTTTTAGAGCTCTTCATTCACTGAAGGTCTGCTGCATGAAATCTTTAAAATGTTATTATTTCAGTTTTCATTCTATATTATTATGGCTTTTAATCTTACCTGGCTTTGGCTCACACTGCAGTTTGGTCACCTTGCTCTGTTTCCAGCTCACTTGGTTGCTATGGTTACAAACGATGGTGTCTTGCTGCAGGTAAACAATCAGAGAGGAAAAGTTTTTTCTGGTGTTCAGACTCTTTTCTTCCACCTGAGAGCAGTTTTGGGCATCACATCTAAACGTTCTGCTGATCTTTAAGTCCACTGTGCTGCAGGTCACAGTGATGTTACAGGAGTCTGAGCTGTTGGTCACTGTCAGAATAACTGGAGACACTGGATCTGAGGAATAACAACAGGTGTGAATGGATTTAAAACAGGTCTGTGTCGTGTCAGTATTTTAAAATGAACACAAAAAGAGAAACCTACCTTGGACTGTGACCTTGTATTCAGCTACCCTTTGCTCTTGTCCCCCAACCATGACTGCAGCATAATCTCCACTGTCACTGTGTTGTACATTCTTTAATAACAGAGAGTAATTTTGTCCAAAATCAACCCTTCCTTTATAGATGTTAAACAATAATGTCTTTCTTTCAGGAGTGATTTTAACAATATTGTTTTTGGTATTAAATCTCCAGAATAAATCTGTTGTTTCGTCAAGTACAACAGGTTTCTTTATATCCAGGTGTAAGTCCTTTCCCTGCAACACAAACACATCTTGGAGTCCTAAAAGAACAGAAAAAAAAAGAATCATGAACATACAGCTGCAGTCCTCTTATTAAACCTTTTTTTTTTAACTGTTTAATTATTGTTGAGTCACAGCCAACTGCTGACTGTCTGTGGTGGCCAGCAAACGATGTGGGCTTCACACTGCAGATAAACTTTTGTGGAAAACCTGCTCTTATTTGGATAGTCCACCTCTCATAGCCAGAGATATAACTGAAAATTGAATATGTTAAAAAGCCTCCTCCTGATATACCAACCAAAATGCTGTTCCCACTATGTCTGATTAGGTGAATATGGAGGATTATTGTTTATTGTTCACTTGCCCCTTATTCAGAGCTTCAATTCTCTGACTTTTTCTCTGATTTAGTTGTCAGTAAGATAAAAAAAAAAAATTTTTGTGGGTGATTTTAACATTTATGCTGCAAGTGCTGTAACCAATCACATGCCAGCAAAACGAGTAGTTCTCAAAACTTTTTCTCCACAGAGGTCAATAATCTTGTTAATGGTACTGGAGCCACAACACAGGATACTGTGGATCCTCTAAAAGTGAAAACAACAAACCACAGAGGTTTGACTCCTTTGCAAACAAGCATCTGAAAACAAAATGGCTTTCTGTTAGACATGGTAAAGTAGCTTGTAAAATAGTTTATTTAAAAAAACAATCTGTAAAGCCAGGATTACAATAACTATTCATCATGTGATCATTAATATCAGACTGAAACAGAAACAACCCCATGTTTCTTTTCAGCACTGTCACAGCTCCGTTGAGCCTTGTTTTACATTAGAGCTTTATGGGCTTCTTATGATTTCTTTAGAAGAAAAAAGTTAACCACAGCCTTTCCATAGCTGTGCACCAGATTTATACACTTCTGGTATAATTTTAGACTGTTTCTCTTATTGATCTTTCCAAGCTAAATTCAGTAGTTTCTGTCTGTTGGTCTGCTGTCTTACCATTAATTATTGCTTCAATTTTAATGATGATCAATTTGTCTCTGTCAACAGGTTACATACCAGGCTTTTCAGGTGGCTGCAACTAAACTTAAAAAGCCTATTCTGGATCCAGCTGTCTTAATTAATCATAGATGAATTTCTCTCGTTTTTGTTAAAAAATAAACAGTTGTTGTAATAAATCTATATTTTCACTTGTAGAGGTTCAACCTCAGTACAGCATTTATTTATTTGATATCTGATAAACACTGCATATATTGTCATTACCATGCAGATGATGTCCATTTATTTTTTTTATTCAAGATCAACTAGTTAAACTACAGGCTGCATTTGGACAAAACTGAGGTTTGTGTATTTGGTCTTAAAAATCTCAGAAACATGGTGTCTAAACAGATACTTGGGAAGGTTTTAACTTGGCCTCCAATAACACTGTGTGAAATTTTGGTGTCATTATACGTATTACTGTCTAGGCTGGACTATTATAATTCTTTATCAGGTTGTTGCTGATACAGTTAGTCCAAAACAACAGTTAGATTAGGAGAGATTGTATTTCTTCCTTATTCATCACTAACTCCCTGTTTAATCCACAATTGAATTTAAAATCCCTTTTCTCACATTCAAAATCTTAACTACCTTGATATTCAATGCCTTAAGTACAATATTATCTCAATCAGCCTCTGCTGGAGGACTCTTAGTCAGTCCCATCGCCAGATCTCAGTCTTAAGGAGGGCTTATGAAATCCAACAGGGGGGCACCACTATTATTAGCTTGATTAGTGATCTGGCTTGGGTGAGCGGGCCAGGGCGGGCCCAAGCGTATCAGTGGGCGGGCACGGCCCCCTAGGGCCCGCCCATAGCGACGGGTCTGCTCTTAGTGTTAAAGAGTTCTTTGCTGATACCTTTCAGTATAAAACAACTTTGGATGAGTGGCTGTGAATTGGCAGCATAAGAAATGAAGAGCTCATAGTTATGATTGTTTCCACTGCTGCATTTGTGAAATGTGTTCTTATTCATATTTTATCAAACAGTACAAAGGAAAAGTTAAGAAATGCACAGGAAATAAGAAGCTATTTTTGACTCTGGTTTCCTCGCATGGTTTTAGCTTTGCAGTGGGAAAAAATCATTTGTCATTTATTGTAGATAAATACAGTCTATACATACAAAATACCATCTCCAGCTGAAAAGTATTTTCATGCACAGAAACGCACGTACTGCCAGATATACAGATAGTCATTTGAAACAGAAAAGATGAATTGAAGTTTTCTTTTGTCTTTTGCTAAAAGATTTTAAAGAGAAACAACAAAACAGTAACTGTAGAAAAAACAGTAACTGTTTTTACCTTGAGCTTCAATTATATAGAGAAAGGACATAGCAAACAGGACTGCACCAGTACCCATGACTGTTTCAACTGATCTGTGAAGGAAGTAGCAAACCACCACTCATGGTCTCTGAAGCTTCACTTCTCTATTTTGCGTTGTTTTTTTTTTGTTTTTGTTTTTGTTTTTTTCCTTTTTTTGGGGGGGGTGGGGTCATTCATCATTTTTCAATATGTTGAGCATTGAAAAGACCATTTTAAAATTTATTAAAGAATTTAAAAGGATGCAGGGTGTGGCTTATTGCTACAGCATCTGATTTTAGCCTAGTGACAAACTGCCAAAAAGTGCTTTGGTTTTCGAGATACCCCTACCAGAGGTGAATCAAATTCCTGACTCAAATCAAACAAAAGGCTATCTAACAAAACAAACAAGAGTGAATGAGGAATTTCTCCATTTCCTTTTAGCAGCAACCAGAACACATGCTGCTGCTGGTAGCCATTCTGGGGGTAGGCCATCTCCAAAAAATGCTCCCCATGATGTCACAACTGAAACATATCACTGCCACTCTTCCAAATGATCATCAGTAACAAAATTGGTCACATACACGTATACACAGTTTGAGAAAGAGCAGGAGCAGATCTTGCATATCAAACCCACTGACAGACACCGGCATTTGCTGATCTCACTGCAGCTGCCGTCCTTACAGTATAGGTGTGTGAGGTCATGGACCTCTTTAGGTGCTGGTGCCTTCTGATTCATAACAGGCTCAATGAACTTCCCTGAGCCTCCATCCTCTACCCACTGGTTCCCAGAGAAGAGGCTTGGGCAGGTGGTTGTGATGCCACACTGCTGCTTGGTATAAAGCTCTCTGCACATGTTGTGCAAAGGCATCCTCAGTCAGGGGTAAATTAGCTGCTGATGAATCTGTGGTAGATGCTAGTATGTAGCATCAGGGTGCGAGGGTCCAATCATCACCGCTTGCGGCTTTAATTTTTGTTTGTTTTTTGTTTTCATTTATTTTTTCTGTAAATATTGTAAAATTGTTATTCATGTCAGTGATAATAACAGCTAGTTATGTCAATTACAGTTCACTGAACTTAATGTATATTAGTGTGCCCGAACTGTCAAACTCAACTCAGTTTTCTCTGTTCTCCTGCCCAATCTGGTCAGCATTTCACTCAACCACGAAACAATTATAATTTATTTGAAAGCTGTTACTCTGAGCTAAGTACACTTTGAAAACCAAAACAACATTTTTATTTGTAGCATCTACTAGCCTGTGTAAAATGTAAATAAAAACCGATTTGCAGTGATTTGCAAATAAACCCATATTTGATCCACAATAGAACTCTGACAGATTTTGGAATTTTAGAAAAAAAAAATCACTTGGTTTGATTTGGTGGCAGCAATGGATCTCAAAAAAGCTGGGACTTGTGGAACAAAAGGCAGAAAGTGTAAGGGGGACTACAAATAAACAGTTGGAGGGTGTTTTAGCAAATAATTAGGTTTATTAGCAAGACATCTGTTTTATGATCAGGTATGAAAAGAACATTTTAGAGAGGCAGACTTTCTTAGAAGTTGGGCAGAGGTTCACCAATCTGCAGAAAACTGTATCTACAAATTATGGAATGATTTCAAAATTATGATCCTCAAACAAAATATCAATGTTTTTTTCATCATGTGCAGTACATAATATCATGAAGAGATTCATTGAATCTGGAAAAATCTCTGTGCACAGGAAACAACACTGAAGCTCAATACTGAACACCTGTTATCTTCAGGCCCTCAGGCAGCACTGCATTTAAGACGAGCCTGATTCTGTCATGGAAATCACTGCATAAGCTCAGCAACACTTCCAGAAATCAGTGTAACACAGTTCACTATGCCATCCACAAATGCAGGTGAAACTAATTTTCTCTGGGAAACATGGACACCGCATCCTCCAGACTAAAGAGGAGAGGGAGCATCTGCTCATTGTCAGTATTGAGTTCAAAAGCCGAGCTCTCCGCTGGTATGTGGGTGCATCGGTTTTGAAATGGCCTTTGAAAGTTCCAGCTTGCATATCTGGAAAGGCACCATCATCACTGAAAGGTATATACAGTGTCAAAGAGAATGAGATCCCCGGCTCCTCCCTACCCATGAGTAACAAGCAAAGGACTTAATATCTACCTTTGTTGTGGTTGATGTAACACAGAGTTGAAGAAACGTAGAAATACATGTGATTGTACTAATAATGATCTTGGTTAAATTCATTCTTTTAGCCTGGGCAAGATGCTAATTTTGGTCTCCACTCTTTCCATGGTTTTGCAGAATTGGCTACTGTACATAGTGCTCCCTATCCTGTATGTCACTTGCTGTCCGTCCAGATTTCCCCAAAGTCTGGTACCGGAAACATTCACATGGACATACAGGCAGTTAGTCCCAGGCATGCGTCCCCACCACCGGCTTAAACAGATTTCTGGCCTCTCCTACTAGGGTAATATCCTTTAGGAGCAGGGACTCAGCTTTTCAGGAGGTGAAAGGACACATCATTATGACAAACTATTTTTTTTTACAAATATAGCAAACAACAAAATTATATACAACAATTTACATTAAAGTGCAGGCAATGGCATTTTTGTACAACTATTTACAGAACCAGCAGGTGTTACAATAAGATGCCACACAAGCTATTTCTAAGATGCCCCTCTGTTGACAGAGGGGCACCTCACCGGCAAAACTCATTCTCAATATCACAGTCTGTCTTTAGCCACCCTTTCAGCTGTCGGTTGCTCAGGAACCAAATGCCACATATTACTGTATAAACTTTTTTGACTGGTTGATGTGGTGCACTATGTGGTAATATATGGATGTTCCAAAGAGTCTTTGGAGCTTTCTCATGACACCCAGAGAGCTCTGCAGCTAGGAATGGTGGCCACAAAGAAATGTATCCTTCTAAACTAGAAGTCTGCTAATGCGCCCTGTTTGACACTCTGGCTCAAAGAGATGGTCTCCATCCTACCAATGGAATAACTGCGTGGGAGATTCGCTAAAGTTTGGAGAATCTTTTGATACAGTGTTGCAGCAGGTTACTTTTCACTACCTCTGTGGGAGAAATGTATTACCTAATTGTACTATCTGGCAGCTTCTTGGGGTGTTGTTCCCCTTTCTTTCTTTCTTTCTTTTTCTCGTTCATCAAGTTCTGTCTTTGACCAATGAGAAAAAAAATGTGACGTTATTTATGCGTACCAGGCGATTCCTGCACGCGTACTTAAGGTTCATGTAAATGAGCGAAAAGGATGCTTCCTATATTTTTAAATATCTGTGTGTGCAGGAAGCTGAACTTAAATTGTGCGTCACTGCCACGATTTATTCGGGTCTGGATGTGCGCATTTATAGGTGTGGTCAAATTGCTTTTTCATTTGTGTGTCCTCAAATGTTCCACACGAATCACAGATTTGCAAATCTTAGTTTACGTTTGTGGATCAATATTTGTAAAACTCTCTATATTTCCGAGACCGTTTAGGGCTACAATTCAAAACAAAATGCAGCTGGAGAATTTGAAATATTAGTATAAAATGTTGTTCTTACCTTGGATTTCACAAGAACACAGCCATAAAACAGCCCCCCAAAACACAATGCGCTCCATTTTTACAGTTCAGTCTAGAAGCTGAGCCGCTCCCCGCACAATAGATGGACTGAGTCCAGTCAACCTCGTCATTTCCGAGTAGGCAGATGCTGGATGTCCACGAATCTCTTTCCCTCCCCTCCTTCTTCTCTCGCATTTCTAGTGGGAGGTAAAAGGGGAATACAACAGAGTTCACAGCTAATATGTGCACTGCAGTGGATCTTGGATGGATGTTGGGAAAACTACTACAAAAGACACAGGATACAATTCAGTTTTATTTATATTTTTATCACAACATAACAGTCGCCTCAAGGCACTTTATATTGAAAGGCACATGTGTCAATTTAATATGTCTATGATTAATAGCGCTCCCACAACGTATACTACAAATCCCACGATGCACTGCAACAGCTGCCCACTTTAATCAGCGGATACAAACATCGGTCAGAACTTTTTATAGTGACATTTTAGCTAGTCTGACCCCCAAAATGGCCAAACGAAAAGTAGACTTTGAAAACAGGTGGGAGGCAGAGGACTGATTTCTGAGGTAAACCGCATGTCTCTTTTCCCCACCTGCGATGTGCGGGGAAAAGAGTGAAACTGCGGGACAGATGCGGGAGAACATACAGAAGGAGACCTGCACAGGTGAGCTGACATTGCATCACTGCATCAAGAAAGAACTCGTCATAAGCACCGTGAAACAGACAGTGAGCTTTATAAGAGGTTTAAAAGGTCATAAACAATTATCAAAATTTTCCAAAGTGTACAAAGAGCCCCCCCCCCCCCCCCCCCCCCTCGAAAAAAGAAAATGTCATGAATATTTTTTCATGACATTTAATTTCACCTGGTTCTTTGGTATTTTAATGTATTAGGAAGTATTAAAAACACATCCTGTAAATCCTGTAAAACAATTCTGTAAATCTTGGTATCAAATATACGCTTTCCTATCTATTAAATCATTGTATTTTTGCACTAATAAAAATCCATCCATCCATTCTCTTCCACTGATCCTTTTCAGCAGGGGTGAAAGTAAGCCGGTACGGTCCACTACTGCGTACCACTAAAAGAATCTGCACCGGTACGCAGTACCTGGAAAAGGGGGAGCAGCTGTCTGCTGTAAAGTCATCATTCAGAACCAATCACAGCTGCACCTTGGGTCAGAATAGATCTGCTAGCAATAAGCAGTCTAAAACGCGACTTAATCAGTTAATAAATATCTTTCTTTTTTTCTCAGGTCAGGTAAAAGTCCTGACCTCAAAGTCAGAGGTCAAGTTTACTTAAAATCTTGTGAATGCAATAGCTCGAGAATGATTTTTTTTTTTTTGTTTTAAACCATGCCATAGGTGTATTTACACCAGAAGGATATCATAGGGTCTCCCACTGATAGCTGCATCTACTGACGATCTCTGACACTTTGGAATTTGGCACCATTTATTTTGCATGTTTCTCAGTGGCTCAGTATAAAATGTAGCTATACCAGCACCGCTGTTTCAGCCTTTTGACAAAATGACATTCAAAGCTTTTTCCCAGTTTGCATTCAGAGGATGTTCACTATGATAACAACCCTTCTGCTGTCACATTGCTGTAAGTCTATGGCTTTTCATGCTAGGGCACAATTTGATAGCAGAAGTGTTCAAAGATGTTATTGTTTCATTTTTGATTTTTTGCCTTTTCTGTGAACATGGCCGTGAATGTTCTGTGAATATTGCTGCAGTTTGTAGTCAAATGATGATGATGAGGTTAAAAGCACTGACTCAAATACTTGTCAGATTTAAGTGTTTATTTTTTTATTGTTTGTTACATTTACAAACAAGGAGAGCTGGTGTGTTTAAATAGACCTTTGACAAATAACAGGCAATGAAGTATAATCACTGTTGTATCATTTATCACTGTCATGATAAAGCAGATAAGAATACAACATGATTAAGAGAGTTTTCTTACATTAAGGCTTAATGAATCATGTTTGCTTCTGGTGACACACGTGTTTGAGGGGGGATTTTGTTTTAAAACACTGATGAGCATGTGTGGCTCCCTGTGCCACGTAAAATCTGTTTTTAAGTTAGTGCAAAGGTTACTGAGTTTGCCAATATAAAAAAATATGACTGGGAGATCTGAAGCCCACCCACGGGGTCACCAGAAGCATAGCTTTTTTTTGGACTAGTAAAATATCAGTACTCATTACATTAAGGGGTGAGAAGAATATATTTTCATGTTCCTGCATCCAGTAATTAACATGTCAGTTACAATCAACAAACCACACAGCAAAATAGCATCAACAAGGTATCTCACTTACAAGCAACCAGGTCTTTTGGGATGGATCATAATGAGTCTAAGAATTTGCTGGATGTATATGTAATAGCTCATCTGATTAGCCACACTAGTAACTCAGCTTTTTATTTCCATAGCATATCACATAGAAAAAAGCTAACATGTTATCGGGTTGAGCAGAATATTAGTCAAAAACCCAGAGGCTCACAAAGGAATCTCCAACTATATTTCTTACCACAATAATGCCAATCACAGAAGGTGACAGTATTCTCAGTTGTTCATATTTATTATGATTTTGGCATTTCTTATTCCTGGTTTTTACTTAGTCATTTGCTTTTGAATTGATATGTTGCATAAAGGCGCCAATGCTCATATTAAAATCTACTGAGGCAGGAAGCTGTTTTAGGATCCCGAAGATGTTTTAGACCTCGGATGACTCTGTATCTGTGCATACAAGCTTTCTGGCAAAGCTTTGTCTTTGGGCTCTGTGGATCCCGTGGGTCCAGCACGAGACCCCACCAAGCAGTACGTGGATGTTGAAGCGCTAACTGAAGCGTCACCGCCTAGATTCTGTTCCAAACATGGTGTTGTTACAACCTGGAAAACAAATTACAATTTTTTTTGTGAAGCCTCTTTCCCATTTTTTATTACATTTTATGAATGAACAGTACCATTGTACGGCCATTAAACTGTATTAACATGAGCAGGAATCTTACAAGAGCATCTGCAGAAGTGACAACCCTGCAACCCCCCCCCCCCCCCCCCCCCCCCCCAGGTTGCTCCCCGGGCGCCCCTTGGCTGCCCCCTGCTCCATGCTGTGCTGTGTGTACTACATACTCCATGTGTGTGATGGGTTAAATGCAGAGAATGAATCTCACTGCATGTATATGTATGTGACAAATAAAGCTCTTTCTTCTTCTAAAATTACAATGAATGTGTATTTTATTTAAATGGTATTCAGATGTCTGTAACACATTTTTAAGATTATGTTGCCAAACAGTACAATAATGGGATAAATAATGTGATTTTTAATACATGCCAGCTGACTTCAAATAAAACATCTCTGTCTAATAAAAACCCATCACACTGCGACTTAATCACATGCAAACAAATAAAGTATCTACACCTCCATTCTAACACCTGGAAATTTACACTGCAAGTTACAGTTTCAAATTAATTTGTTTGTTTCTGTTTGTAAGTGTAAGAGTCGAGTATAGAGTTATAAATCTGTTATCTAGGAATACATTATGTCCAGGTTACCTATCGTGAGCAAAAATTAAAACACAAGAACTAAATAAGCCGGGGATCAAATTATATTCATGAAAATCTTGAAATCTTGAGTAAGTCTCAGGGGGAGTTGCTGGGCTGGCTTTGTGCCTGCTCCAGCTTGTTTTGTCTATTACCTGCCAAGGGAAGGACTTACCTGCTCACACCCTGCCTGCTCACTCTCCACCTGCCTTTGTCTCTGGATTTATGGGGGTTATGTTACAGGTCAGCATGGTGGGGCAGTGGTTAGCACTGTTGCCTCACAGCAAGAAGGTCCTGGGTTTGAATCCACCTTGGCTGGGACCTTTCTGTGTGGAGTTTGTGGGTTTTCTTTGTGTAATCCAGTTTTCTCCCACAGTCCAAAGACATGCAGTAAGTGGGGTTAGGTTAACTGGTGGTTCTAAATTGCCTATAGGTGTGAATGATTGCCTGAATTTCTCTGTGTTAGTCCTGCAACAGCCTGGCGATCTGTATAGGGCGTACTCTGCCTCTCGCCCTGTGATAGCTGAGATTTCCTCCTCCCACCCAGCCTCAGTTATTTCCCATTCCAACAAGTAAGACTGTTCTGTTGGTAAACTCCAGAATAATCAATTCCTCCCACCTGGACTGCAGCTAACGGTCTCTCTTCTCTCTGGCAGAGTTCCCATGTGTCCCTGTTGTGAAGCTGCTCTGTCCTATCACTTATCTTTCAGCAAGCTCATTAAAACTGCCAATAATCACCTGATTCTGCTCTTTGAGTCCAGTTTTAACCAAACCATGATAGGTGCTTGAGTCACCTGTTCTTAAAACTGGACAATTTGTTTCAAGTGATGCATTAATACAATAAAAATGTACTTAAAGAACAAGCAAACACATTCAGCAGTTTGACTGCAGTTTAAATAGTTTACTTGCCAGGCTAAACCCTCTGGTTAGACAAAATATGGAACAGCTAAAAATTCAGCAGGCAGACTCCGTCCAAAGCCTCTGAGCACAAACTGATAGTGTGACCGGGAGCACGAGTGTGTGGCAGCAGAACCAGAAACAGCTTTTGGTCACATACAAAAAATAAATGTTAGGTGATTTTTGATTACAAAAGAGAATATACACTGCTCAAAAAAATAAAGGAACACTTTGAAAATACATCAGATCTTAATGGGAAAAAAATAATCATGCTGGGAAAAAAAAAAAATCATACTGATATAGAGTCAGTGATGTATCAGGAATGAGAGGATGCTACATTGTTCGATGCAAATAAAAATGATCAACCTACAGAGGACTGAATTAAAATTGAAAAATGTGGCACGCTAGTCCATTTTCCCACACTTTCATTGTACAGTAGTGGCTCAAAATTGTACTCAGCATTTTCAGTGGCCCCCACGTGTTTGTATGCATGCCTGACAATGTTGGGGCATGCTTCTAATGAAATGATGGATGGTGTCCAGGGGCGTTCTCTTCCCAGATCTGGACCAGGGCCTCACTGAGCTCCTGGACAGTCTTAGGCGGACCTGGTGTCATAGTACCGAAACATAACGTCACAGAGATGTTCTGTTGGATTTATGTCAGGTGAGTGTGGGGGCCAGTTAATGGTATCAATTCCTTCATCCTCCAAGAGCTGCCTGCATGTTCTCATCACATGTGGCCCAGCATTGTTGTCCACCAGGGGGAACCCAGGACCCACTGCCCCAGCACAGAGTATGATAATGAGTCATCCAAATACCTAATCGATACCTACAGGCTGCTATTGCCTATTCTGTGCATCCCTGCATGGATATGTCTTTCCAGACAATCACTGACCCACCACCAAACCAGTCATGCTGAATGATGTTACAGGCAGCATAATGTGCTACACAGCTTCCCCAGACAGAGTAGTGAGCACAGGGCCTGCTAGAGGACATCTGGCTCTCAGGAACCTTCATGAAGACTGTTTCAGATCATTTGGTCAGAGACACTCACACCAGTGGCCTGCTGGAGTCATTTTGTGGGCCTCTGACAGTGCTCATCCTGTTCCTACTTGTGGATAAAAGCCAAATCCAAAACTAGTGAAAAAAAACACTAAGAAAAGTTGAGGAGAGAAAAAAATATCAGTGGCCTCCATCTGTAAAACCATTCCTGTTTTGAGGGGTTGCCTCATTGTTGACCCTCTAGTGCCCCTGTTGTTAATTTCATGAGCAGCTGAAACTGATTAACAACCTCCTCTGCTGCTTAACTGACCAGATCAGTGTCCCAGAAGTTTAACTGACTTGATGCAATACTGTGATTAAAAAGGGTTCCTTTAATTTTTTGAGCAGTATATATGAGGCCTGTATTGATTTAAAAAAAAAAGAAAAAAAAGAATAATTACTTTTCCTATTTCATCAAATCAAATCTTATTTAACACACTTACCTCAGGAACTGCATACACTGTGTTTTCTCTGCTTTCTCTGTCATCTGGTGGTCAGAGATAAATAAATATGTAGTTATTTGTTTTAACATCTTTCTTTGCATGATTTAAATGACAATTTCTGCTATGCTACTCTTAGTTCAGCCCTATTCACATTAAATTATATCCTCACACAGAAGCTGACATGCAGGAATCGATGCTGCCGGGTGACAGCTGATAGTGGTGATAAGTGAAGTACTTGATGTCCCCTCCCCATCTTCCAATTTCAGATGGCCTTTATTTTTTCAATTAATTTTTCTATCAGAATAATAATCAGAAAAATTATAATCTAGAAAAGAATATAGGTATGGGGCTTAAGTTGCACAAATATTATTTATTTACAACCATTTGTGGTGTTAAATAAGCTGTAAGTCAGTATTTATTATGTATATAATAAGGGTCTAAGAATTGCTAATTATATGATTACAGCTTAATTGCTACAATTTCATAAGCATGACAAATGAACTGAATTCTAACATGTAGTTACAGGAGTTTGCTGATTTTTCTTTATAATTCCTTGATGAAATACATGCTTCAACTTACACATTCCTTTCTTTCGCTGACGAGAATAAACGATTGCAGCAAGAATTACACCAACAATCACAATCACAATCACAATTACAATCACAACAGTATTGTTGGTTTCTGTAAGGAAAAAGGCATGTAAAGGAAAAAAGAACAAATTAGTAAAGTATGTCCAGTTTAAGTCATGGAACCTAACAGAGTTTTCTAGTCTAGCATCCCATCTTAAATGTTTAAAGATCAAAAATCATTTTGTATTTTTAGAGCTCTTATTCACTAAAGGTCTGCTTCATGAAATCTTTCAGTTTTTCATTAAATATTGTTGTTGCTTTTAATCTTACCTGGCTTTGGCTCACACTGCAGTTTGGTCACCTTGCTCTGTTTCCAACTCACTTGGTTGCTATGGTTACAAACGATGGTGTCTTGCTGCAGGTAAATGATCAGAGACGAAAAGTTTTTTGTGGCTTTCAAACTCTTTTCTTCCACCTGAGAGCAGTTTTGGGCATCACATCTAAAAGTTCTGCTGATCTTTAAGTCCGCTGTGCTGCAGGTCACAGTGATGATACAGGAGTCTGAGCCGCTGGAGGTCACTGTCAGGTCAACCGGTGACACTGGATCTGGGGAAGAATAACAGGTGTGAATGGATTAAAAACACGTCTGTGTCGTGTCAGCATTTTAAAATGAACACGAAAAGAGAAACCTACCTTGGACTGTGACCTTGTATTCAGCCACCCTTCGTTCTTGTCCTCCAGTCACTATTCCAATGTAATCTCCACTGTCATTGTGCTGAACAGTCTTTAAGATCAAGGAGTAATTTTGTTTAAACAACTCAGCCCTTCCTTCATAGCCATCAAATAATATTGCCTCTGTACTATAACCGATTTTACCAACATAATTACTGGTATTAAATTTCCAGAATAAATCTGTCTTTTTGTCAAGTTCAACAGGTTTCTGTACATCCAGGTGTAAGTCCTTTTCATGCTGCACAAACACATGTTGGAGTCCTAAAAGAACAGAAAAAAAAAATTGTATTGTGAACAGGGTGCTGCAATCTTCTTAAATCTAATTAATTTAAATCTTGTTTATGTTATTTATTTATTTTTTTTGCATTATTTGGTCACACCCATCTGCTGGCTGTCTGTGGTTTCCAGCAAATGATGTGGGCTTCACACTTCAGACATACTTTTTGTAGAACACACACATTCTTACTTGGACAGGCAGCTTCAGTCACACCTTGCATGGTGCACCTCTCATAGCTGAAGACATGGCTGAATATATTAAACCACCTAAAACATGACTATCTGAGGTTTAGACCAGGAAGCAGAGCTAAAGTCATAAACATGCCACTGCAGCATCCGTCCTCCTATTACGCCCTCCAAAACCCCATCGCCATAGAGACTGTCTGCTCCCAGCCCAGCAAATAAAATACTAATAATAACCAAAAATGCTAAAAACAAACAAACAAACATCTTTCTCAAACTGGTAGAGTTTCTCAGTTTAAACCTTTAATATATTTCCCATGGTCTACTGTAAATAAAATGTGGATTTGTGAGATTTGCAAATTGTTGCTTTCTGTTTTGATTTATATTTCACACAGCATCCCAGCTTTTTTGGATTGGGTTCATACATTGTCTATCTTAAATAATGTGCATATTGTTTTATACGGCATATATTTTTGTTAATAATTTGTGCATCGTCCAAATTCTTGCTACCACGTTTGAAAAATACACAAAGAAATCAAGCAGACAGAGAGTGTCACACCCCAACAGATGATTGCAATGTGACACAGATGTCAAACATGTAACGTCAGCAAATCATCATCCTTACAAAATATAATATGAGCACAATACTTATGAGCACTACTCACCATCTTATTAGTTTTATTTTAATATTCGTAAGAAATTAATTTAAGAAAGTTTCGCTTATAAAACATGTTGTGTTATGTATTTTATAAATTTCTTCCTGTTTCATTTGTTGAATGACTTTTACAGAAAATTTCGTGCTAAAATACAACAAGCACAATTCATAAATTAAAGGTGATAAAGAACTTTAAATATTAGTATAAAAATTAAGTATTTACCTTGTATTTTGCATGAATATGTCCATAAAATAACTGCCAAATGTAAAATACAACCCATCTTGATGCGTGCCTGCAAAGTTGTGGTAACGCACTTCCTGAGTCGCACTTCCTGACGTGCTAATTGTGACTCGCACTATCACTACAACTAGTCTGTGCAACCTGTGGAAAGGTTATAAAATGTTATAAAAATCAAAAATAAAATTCTTTTTTGATTTCCACATTCCATTGTACTTATTATTATAATGTATTATTATTGTGATCAGTTTTTAAGTATTGTAACAGAATACATTATGGAACCAATATTGAAATGGTAAAAACTGCAACTCCTCTAACGGCCACTTGAGGCCACGAGAGAGTTGACAATAATTACCTTATACATGTATACACAGCTCAAAAAAAATAAAGGGAACACTTAAACAACACAATATAACTCCAAGTAAATCAAACTTCTGTGAAATCAAACTGTCCACTTAGGAAGCAACACTGATTGACAATCAATATCACATGCTGTTGTGCAAATGGAATAGACAACAGGTGGAAATTATTGGCAATTAGCAAGACACACTCAATAAAGGAGTGGTTCTGCAGGTGGGGACCACAGACCACTTCTCAGTACCTATGCTTTCTGGCTGATGTTTTGGTCACTTTTGAATGTTGGTGGTGCTTTCACACTCGCAGTAGCATGAGAAGGACTCTACAACCCACACAAGTAGCTCAGGTAGTGCAGATCATCCAGGATGGCACATCAATGCGAGCTGTGGCAAGAAGGTTTGCTGTGTCTGTCAGCGTAGTGTCCAGAGGCTGGAGGCGCTACCAGGAGACAGGCCAGTACACCAGGAGACGTGGAGGAGGCCGTAGGAGGGCAACAACCCAGCAGCAGGACCACTACCTCCGCCTTTGTGCAAGGAGGAACAGGAGGAGCACTGCCAGAGTCCTGCAAAATGACCTCCAGCAGGCCACAAATGTGCATGTGTCTGCACAAACTTTTAGAAACCGACTCCATGAGGATGGTATGAGTGCGCGACGTCCACAGATGGGGGTTGTGCTCACAGCCCAACACCGTGCAGGACGCTTGGCATTTGCCAGAGAACACCAGGATTGGCAAATTCGCCACTGGCGCCCTGTGCTCTTCACAGATGAAAGCAGGTTCACACTGAGCACATGTGACAGACGTGACAGTCTGGAGACGCCGTGGAGAGCGATCTGCTGCCTGCAACATCCTTCAGCATGACCGGTTTGGCAGTGGGTCAGTAATGGTGTGGGGTGGCATTTCTTTGGAGGGCCGCACAGCCCTCCATGTGCTCGCCAGAGGTAGCATGACTGCCATTAGGTACCGAGATGAGATCCTCTGACCCCTTGTGAGACCATATGCTGGTGCGGTTGGCCCTGGGTTCCTCCTAATGCAGGACAATGCTAGATCTCATGTGGCTGGAGTGTGTCAGCAGTTCCTGCAAGATGAAGGCATTGAAGCTATGGACTGGCCCGCCCGTTCCCCAGACCTCAATCCGATTGAGCACATCTGGGACATCATGTCTCGCTCCATCCACCAACGTCACATTGCACCACAGACTGTCCAGAAGTTGGCAGGTGCTTTAGTCCAGGTCTGGGAGGAGATCCCTCAGGAGACCATCCACCACCTCATCAGGAGCATGCCCAGGCATTGTAGGGAGGCCATACAGGGATGTGGAGGCCACACACAATACTGAGTCTCATTTTGACTTGTTTTAAGGACATTACATCAAAGTTGGATCAGCCTATAGTGTGTTTTTCCACTTTAATTTTGTGTGTGACTCCAAATCCAGGCCTCCATTGGTTAATAAATTTGATTTCCATTGATGATTTTTGTGTGATTTTGTTGTCAGCACATTCAACTTTGTACAGAACAAAATATTCAATGAGAATATTCCATTCATTCAGATCTAGGATGTGTTATTTGAGTGTTCCCATTATTCTTTTTTTTTGAGCAGTGTATGATCAAAAGGTGTAGTGTTAGGCTGCATTTCTAAATGGTACGGATGCAACACAAATGGACTAGTAACTGCCTAATAAAACACAAAGGTTTCACTCGCCAAAGCTGAAGCATATGACTAGTACTGCACAGCAAACCGTAACAGTCAGATCCCATTAGTGTAAAAGGCACAAACAGCATACATAGAGTGGAGGTCCAGTTCAGTGGCTCTCATTAGTCGGGTGAAGACTAACTGTCCATCAGTATATTTTCTTAACCTCCCCTCCAATCCAGGGCTCTTCCCAGGTTTCACAGCGGGGTACACCCTGGACAGGTTGCCAGTGTGTCGCCGGGCTAACACAGATGTACAGACAACCATTCATGCTCATTTTTACACCTATGGCCATTTTAGAATCACCAGTTAACTTAAAATGGATGTATTTTGTCTATGCAAGGAAGCTGGAGTACCCAGAGAGAACCCACAGGCATGAGAAAATTCATGCAAACCCACGCAGAAAGGTCCTAACCAGCTGTGGATTTGAATCCAGAACTGGCTGTGAGGTAACAATGCTAACAATAACTATAATTTCTGCTATAAAGTTGGACATTTTAAACCTGAGGAATTTTGATGCCAGTCTCAAGCAGCACCTAGAGGAACTGCAGTTTTTTTCCATGTTCGATTTATTTTTCAGCTCCACACACTCCCACATTAAAATGCTTACAGCATTAATAAACATTTTTACAGCCTGGTACAGAAAAAAACCTCATCCGCTTGGATATTGATAAAGTTCAAAACTAGGGACTGGCTATGTCCAGTGACCATAGCATCTGCTACAGCATTGTAGTGAATGCTAAATCTCACCTCAACTAACTGAAGTCTGGACCTCTTAACTCAGGGGTCGGCAACCTGTAATCCGGAAAGAGCCATTTGAACCCGGTTTACACGGAAAACAAAACAGTGAGAGCCGCAAATACTACCGGCTACCGCGAGTGACGCATATATTGAGAAACTAAAATAAATGAATAAATAAATAAAATGATTTTATTTAAATATTTCAAGATCACAATAATGTTCCAATTTAAAACTACAACAAAAACCGAACTGACAAAAATAAAATGCACTTCAACTGGATACTTATAATTTACTATCGCGAGCCGCACAGAGCCGCAGATTAAGCCTGGATGAGCCGCATGCGGCTCAAGAGCTGCAGGTTGCCGACCCCTGTCTTAAATGTATATGTGCTCTCACTGCATTTTTAATGGATTTATCAGAGAAATAATGTGATTTCATTCATGCAAGAAGTTTGTTTGCATCAATAACCTGACCTCAGTTCTGGTCAATATTAAGTTTATGTCTTTATAAACTGCTACCGGTAAAACTAGGTTTTTTAATTACACAATGAAAATGTGAAATAGCCATAGTAAAAACACTCAAATGTAACCACTATTTAATCAACATGAAAGTAGTTCCAGAGAGGAGCAAAATCTTCAAAACATTTCTCATTATGTGTGGAAGGTTCCCAACTTTGAGAGAAGAATAAAAATCCAGTCTGATCCAGAGCGCTTACCCTGATGAAGTTAACTCTTTTAGTTACAAGATGAACAACATGGTGACATTGACTCACGCAACACCTCCTGGTGTATAATATAATACAAAAATACCATTTTCAGCTCTGGGTTCATTTCACTCACTTTATCTTCCATCTGCTTCCAAACTCTGATATTTTTCCCTTGTCAGATTGGGCCTTTGGTTGTAACACCTGACAGTTTGTACGATTCAAGCAGCCATTCAGGCATGCATCTACCTCCATGAATAAAGCACTTGCTGTCATAGACCCTTTCATTGAGTGCATGGCTGCTAGTGGCTCCATAATCTCTAGCACTTTTACTAGGTCTCACCAGAGCCAAAGAGGACAATTTCCTTTATCGGTTTTGTTACAGTTCGCCTGGAGAACTTTCTCAACTGTTTCTTTTTTCTCTGGGTATATTAGCATGACAGAGTCCACCAAACACTCTGTGATAAAGTCCCTGTCAGAGAATGGCTTACTGTTTTTTGCAATTTTGTTGGAAATCACAAAACTGTTCTTGATTGCTCCATCCCTGGATGGAGCAACCTGGAGGCAGCAGATGGATCTGGTGGCATAGAACCAAAACATGATGTCCCAGAGGTGTTCTACTGGAATTAGGTCAGGTGAAAGTGGGGGCCAGCTGTCTGAATACCCTCACCACATGAGACCAGGTATTGTTGTGCACCAGGAGGAACCCAGGACCCACTGCACCAAGTGTTTGACAGTGGGTCCAAAGATTTCATCCCGATACCTAATCAGCACCTATAGGTTGCCTAGACTGTAGAGGTCTGTGTCTGCCGCTGTGGATATGCCTCCCAAGACCATCACTGAGCCACCACCAAACCAGTCACGCTGAACGATGTTACAGAAAGCACAACATTCTCCACAGTTTCTCCAGACCTTCTCACATCTATCACATGTGCTCAAGGTGAACCTTTCCTCATCTATGAAAAGCACAGGGAGGCAGTGGTGGACCTGCCAATTCTCCACGGTGGTGGGGAGTGAGCACGGGGTCCACTAGAGGATGTTGGACCCTCAGGCCACCCTCATGAAAATTAT